>NW_027126290.1:47559-80059 GCF_037325665.1 Littorina saxatilis | reverse complement strand
GGACATGATCAGGTGGTGTTGCCATATATAACTTGTTTTTATATTTAGTCAAATTTTGACTAAATATTTTAACGTAGAGGGGGGAATCGAGACGAGGGTCGTGGTGTATGTGTGTGTATGTGTGTGTGTGTGTGTGTGTGTGTGTGTGTGTGTGTGTGTGTGTGTGTGTGTGTGTGTGTCTGTCTGTCTGTCTGTGTGTGTGTGTAGAGCGATTCAGACTAAACTACTGGACCGATCTTTATGAAATTTGACATGAGAGTTCCTGGGTATGAAATCCCCATACGTTTTTTTCATTTTTTTGATAAATGTCTTTGATGACGTCATATCCGGCTTTTCGTGAAAGTTGAGGCGGCACTGTCACGCCCTCATTTTTCAACCAAATTGGTTGAAATTTTGGTCAAGTAATCTTCGACGAAGCCCGGACTTCGGTATTGCATTTCAGCTTGGTGGCTTAACAATTAATTAATGACTTTGGTCATTAAAAATCTGAAAATTGTAAAAAAAAATAAAAATTTATAAAACGATTCAAATTTACGTTTATCTTATTCTCCATTATTTGCTGATTCCAAAAACATATAAATATGTTATATTCGGATTAAAAACAAGCTCTGAAAATTAAATATATAAAAATTATTATCAAAATTAAATTGTCCAAATCAATTTAAAAACACTTTCATCTTATTCCTTATCGGTTCCTGATTCCAAAAACATATAGATATGATATGTTTGGATTAAAAACACGCTCAGAAAGTTAAAACAAAGAGAGGTACAGAAAAGCGTGCTATCCTTCTTAGCGCAACTACTACCCAGCTCTTCTTGTCAATTTCACTGCCTTTGCCATGAGCGGTGGACTGACGATGCTACGAGTATACGGTCTTGCTGAAAAATGGCAGCTACTTGACTAAATATTGTATTTTCGCCTTACGCGACTTGTTAAACATTAGTTTGCTCGAGTTGTTGAACTTTGAAAACATTAGGTTCAAGATAAACTGTGTATGTATTCATTGTAAGCCTTCTGCTGGTGACATAATTATTTATGTAACTTGATTTCGAGAAAAAAAACATTTGTTTGCCCGAGTTGTTGAACAAATTAGATTCAAGATGTATTAATGTTAAGCCGTTTCCAGGTGACATTCTGTATTTTTCGGAATGACAAGGTATTGTCACACATTCTTTTTTAAAACTTTAAAGGACATTGTCCACAGCTTCAGAAGTCCATTGACGTGGTCACTTCCAATAGACCCGTGAAGAAGGGATATCGGACGAATACCGCAACGAATTGTGTTGCGCGCCTGTAACTCTAGATCTGCGTGACTTTGTTAACAATAACAATAACAATTAAGTAGATGTGTACTGCCGGGCAGTACATACCCCAAGCGAAGTCGTCCATCTGTGTGTACATGATTCTCTCTCTCTCTCTCTCTCTCTCTCTCTCTCTCTCTCTCTCTCTCTCTCTCTCTCTCTCTCTCTCTCTCTCTCTCTCTCTCTCTCTCTCTCTCTCTCTGTCTTAAAATGTGTCATCGATGACGTGTTTTCATACTTGCTAATGCGGCAGGCTAATCATGACGTCAAATTGAAACTTCTTGAAGTCTCTCAGAAAGGGACATGAAAACCATGTGGGGGTTACTGGTTTGGGCTGAAAAAAAACCCAACTCCACCTAAAATTCAAGCGCCTATGGGGCTGAATTATGCAGCATAAATTGTGAAACATCAGGATATCTCACACTTTCAATTCTGCCATCATGTCAAATCTGACAACAAACCTACCCACAAAATGTCATAAATATCGGTGTAGAATTGAGACTTAACGGTTTTTAACTGCCAAAAATAAGTTTTTTTGACTGGAATAGTTTGTCTTGAAATTCAGTTTGGGACAACGGACCCACCCACTAAATTTCATAAAGATAGGTGAAAATTTAAATGTAACGGTTTTTAACTGCCAAAACTATGTTTTTCTTCTGGAAAAGTATGGAGTGAAAATCAGTTGGGGACAACGAACCTACCCACAAAATTTCATAAATATCGATGAAGAATTGAGATTTAACGGTTTTTAACTGCCAAAAATAAGGTTTTTTGTCTGGAAAAGTATGTCTTAAAATTCAGTTTGGGACAACGGACCCACCCACTAAATTTCATAAAGATAGGTGAAGAATTGAAATTTAACGTTTTTTAACTGCCAAAATTATGTCTTTCTTCTGGAAAAGTATAGAGTGAAAATCAGTTGGGGACAACGAACCTACCCACAAAATTTCATAAATATCGGTGAAGAATTGAAATTTAACGGTTTTTAACTGCCAAAATTATGTTTTTCTTCTGGAAAAGTATGGAGTGAAAATAAGTTGGGGACAACAAACCTACCTTTAAAATTTCATAAGAATCAGTGAAGAAATAGGATTTAACGATTTTTTAACGGCCTTTAAATCATTGGTGATGTCATCATAACCCAGTCGTTGTAGTTGTCGTCGTAGTTGTTGGTGTTGTTGTTGTCATGTTCGTTGTCGTGATTGTTGTTGTTCTCGTGTTGTTGTTGTTGTTGTTGTTGTTGTTGTTGTTGTCGTCGTCGTCGTCGATGTCATTTGTTGTTGTTGTTGTTATCGTCGTCGTCGTCGTCATCGTCGTCGTTGTCAGAGGTTATTTCTAAAGATTTCATTGATAGTCTTTGTTCTCGTCACCAAGACTTGCTAAGAACAAGCTTGGAACAGCAAGAGTTCCAAGAACAAGATTAGAACAACTCATTACATCATTACCAGGACGTCATTTGTATTTAGAACACACTTTAGAAAAAAACTCTTCAGCTACAAACCAGTCACCCTCACATGTCCGAGGTGTTTGTCTAAACCACTTACTGAAATGTTTTGAGGTTTAATGACCATACACATGTTGAACCGGTGAGTGTCTTCCGCTGCTTAATTCGCAAATAACTATTTTATTAAAGTCCGCTTGAAACGCTCAAAGATGAAATTCCATGTTAAAAAGTGACAAAAGTTTCACATTTTCCCGTTGTAACAGCTTCCGATGATATTATATGAAAATTCTGATCCTCTGAGAGGATTCCCCGAAACAAAATCAGTTTGTACGCCTAATTTTAATAGAATTGTCCAAACAGTGTCGCTAATATTGTGCTAAAAGATGAATTCTAGAACAATGTCCAGACAGACACCACTTGGCAAAAAAATTTTCAGTGCTGGGAGATGAAAAAAAAAACTACCTCGCTACGCGCGGGCTCCGCCCGCGCTCCGCTTGGATAACAGCACTTTATTCTCCATTAAAATATTACATAAAAATGGAAACTTTTCTTCGGCACAACCTGCAGTTCCTTTACCCTATAATCTTAACTTTTTGAAAGATTCATTTTCCCTCCATCGAGTGTGTTCTATCTTAGTAGACCTTCGCTATCGGCATGCACTGCAGAAGAAAAACACAGATCCGCTCGTACTTGCTTCAGTCCCCAATCATCGTCTCCTTGACAGTTTGACAGGACTCGCGTAAAGTGAAGACAACGTGGTATCTCAGGACCCGTCTTTCCCCTCAAGCCCCACCCCCACCCCCCCCCCCCCACCCCCCGTACCCACCCTCCACCCCCTTCATGAGTCGCACCTATCTAATCCGAGAGCAGTTCTGTTTTCTGATGACGACGACAAATACAAGGCCACAGAATAAGTACGTTTAGCAAAACAACTGATAACCAGAATCGGATTAAGCTGCACTGATTCACGTTTAGTTCCAGGGTGCAGACCCTTCAAATGACACGATAACATATCGCAATGTATATCGCAATCAGCAAAGAACAATATGCGGTGCGTGTTTCGTTCATGTGCACTAGGAACTTATAAAAGAGAACCGCCTCCTCTCGTTGTCAGTCACCCTACATCCACCTTACTCTTCACTCGCGCTAACACCGTCAGGAACTTTGTTAGTTTTGAGAGAACACTTTGTATTTTACGTCACAAGACTACGCGGTCCCGACAGCCATGATTTGGGTTCTTCTTACAACGCTTCTGTCTTGTGAGTATACCGCCCAGTGCGACACAACATGTGAACAGATTACACACACACACACACACACACACACACACACACACACACACACACACACACACACACACACACACACACACATGTACACACACACACACGCACGCACACACACACACACACACACACGCACACACACAGCAACCTTATCCAAGCCGTGTCTTTCTGCACCACAGTGACCACAGCTCTCCAGTGGACCGACTCGCTGACCAACAACACAGTGATGACCCTTTGTTCCGCCAGCGAAATCCACCTTCCCTGGAACTTCACCCTGTCACGTGACGAGCGTATCGAGGACATCAAGTGGGTCTACCGGGCGGAGGACGGCTCTGATGAACTGATCGCCATTTTTGCTGCCGGTCACTTCAATCCGATGCCTGCCTTCACTGGCCGCGTGCAGTGGACTGGTCAGGGAGGGATCGTGGTCAGTCAGGCTGCTGTTGCAGAGTCCGGTAACTACACTGTTGTGGTCAGCACTGGTGATGCCACACATCTATTGGTCACGTTCTCCAAGACTATCTACGTGCAGGTGGCCGGTGAGTCGATCAGGAATGTTATATTATTTTGCTGTTGGTGGGGTTTTTCCAATTCTAAATATAAGCATTAATGTATGTCTTTATTTATTTGTTCTCACCGTATTTTGTTATTCGAAGTGCCATGTTTACAAGGTATGTATTTCTATTTGTTACATTTAGTCAAGTTTTGACTAAATGTTTTAACGTAGAGGGGGGAATCGAGACGAGGGTTGTGGTGTATGTGTGTGTGTGTGTGTGTGTGTGTGTGTGTGTGTGTGTGTGTGTTTTAGAATGTTTAGAATAATGTTTATTGTCATGAACCAGTAAAGTTATTGACACAACAAACAACAAATAATAATAATGCATTATACAATGCTAAAACAATCCGTAACAAATTTGCCAAGACGAACTTGAACTTCGTCTTCTAAAAATAAGTTACTTGGATTTTTGTTAGCATATTTCATATTGATATGTGAAGCATCTTCTTTAAATTCATCCCTTAATTTAACATATTTATTGCATTTATCTAGAAAATGTATTTCATCTTCTATGACATTGCATTCAATACAAAGACGATTTTCTTTAGGGATATTCTGATGTCTTCCACTTTCAATTTTTAGACAATGTGTGCTAGTCCTTAATCTGCTTAACATCTTTCTGTGTTTATTATTCTTAATTTGTATTAAGTATGACTGCATTTCGTAAGATTTACTGATCATAGAATAAAACTTAAGTCTGGAATATGTATCTGATTTTTCTTTTGTCCAGTATCTTATATATTCCTCTTGTTGTTTTTTGTCAATGGCAAACTTTAATTTGTGTACATTTAATGTAGATTGGTTATGCCAAACGTGACTAAAACCTAAGTTACAAAGAGATTGTCTAACAAATTGTAGCCATGGCGTTTCTGTCGGATGGAGCAACATTGAGTCATATAATTGATGTATATACGAATCTTGTTTGGAGTCTAGAATATGCGCCCAGAATGCTATTGTTTGTGATAACATTTTTAATCCTAAAGGGAACCTTCCTAATTCCCCCAGTACAGGTATCCACATAGCTTTTCTATGAACTCCAAGAAGGAATCGACAAAATTTGATATGAACAAATTCATGAGGAGTTTTGCTAGATAAACATGATCCAAAGAAATGATTAGTATTTGTTTGTTTTATTTTATTATTAAACGTAAACGGATACCAGATTTCAGCGCCATATGTTAATATCGGATTTACAAGTGAATCAAATAAATGTATCATTGTGTCTATTTGCACGTTTTGATTGCTGAAAATTCTGCGGAGGGAATGTGCTGCTTTATTACCTTGTTTACTTAAATGATCTTGAGCTGTATCAAAATTTCCATTCTTGTTGAATATGACCCCTAAATATTTATATTGATCTGTTACTTTGATTACATCAGTTCCACATTTAAATATTGTGTGCATTTTTGGATTTATATGACAAAATACTATAATTTTTGTTTTTTCTATGTTAATTTTCAAACCCCACTGTAGGCAATAGTTATTTAGATAATCTAACTTATTTTGTAATCCTATTTTTGATTTTGAAAGAAGTACTAGATCATCTGCATACAGTAGACACGATATTTTTGTATTCTGGTTAATGTATGGCGAATCAACGTCAGGCATTCCATCTGTTATATCATTAATGAAAATATTAAAAAGAGTTGGGCTTAATGTATTTCCTTGATGTACTCCTTTTTTAACCAATACATCTGGTGAATATCCACCTTGCATTTGTGTGCATATCTTTGTATTAATATACATGTTTTTGATTATATTGTAGCATTTACCTCTTATGCCAGTTTTGTATATCTTAAGTAAAAGTGCATCATGCCAAACGTTATCAAAAGCTTTTTGAAAATCTACGAAACATCCATATAATCTACCATTTTTAGTATTGATAATATCGTCTACAATTTTCTTCAGAATGAATATTTGATCCATCGTTCGGTATCCTTTTCGAAACCCAGCTTGTTCTTTTATCAAAATATTCTTTTTTTCTAAAAAGTTGTTGATTCTTGAATTTATGATTTTACAAAACAATTTTCCCAAATTACTACTAAGAGTGATTCCTCTATAGTTACTCGGATTCATTGGATCTCCTTTTTTATGCAATGGTACACTTATTCCAGTCTTCCATTCTGTAGGATAGTTACCACTTGTAAGAATAATGTTGAATAGATTAACTAATATTTTAGTCATATGATCTAAACTTGCTTTTATAATTTCATTGGTTATTCTATCTTTTCCGGATGACTTCTTATTTTTCAACGTTTTACATTCTTTTTTTAATTCTTTCTCTGTTATGGGGTCATCTAAAATAGGTGTATAACAATGTGTATATATATGCATCTTCTTTAATTCCTCATTTACCATGTATTTTCTTTCATCAGAAACTTTAGTTTCTGTTCCTATCAATTTCTCTAAATGATCAATCCATTTAATTGGATTGATTGCACATTTTTTAGTTGTATTGACTTCACCCATCGTCTTTAAATCTTTTAGAGTTTTCCACATAGCACTTGGATCGTTATTAAATTCGTCATTCAATTTCTTTACTAAATTATCTTTAAAAATCCTTTTCTTTTTCTTTAATATTGCTTTGTATTTTTTTCTTTTTGAGTAGTATTTCTGACATAAATTTACATCATAAGGGTATCTATTTAGAGCATTTAATAATGATTTTAATTCTCTCCTTTGTAAAAAAACAGTCACTATCGAACCATTTTTTATGTTTTCTATTCTTTTTCGTAAAATTGCGGTTCTTGATTTTCTTGTTCAAGCATTTTTTTGCAGCCGTGTTTAGCATTGCTGTTATTTTGTCTGTTAAATTGTTAACACACTCGTCTGAGTAATATTTGTCTTCACATGTATGCATTGTTTCAATTTCGTCGTTTATGTTCTGAAGTAAATGTTTCATGTCTCGTGTGTCTAACTCCTGTTTGAATTTAACTTGTGAATTGCTGTCCCACTGATATATTATATCTTCTGCTTTTCCTTGGTTATTAATTGAACATTTATTATGTTTACAATTGATGTTAGGTTTAACATTGGCATTTTTGTTTTTGAACGGAATTCGAATTCTTAGTTCTAAAGGACAATGATCTGAATATACAGTTAAATCTTTTACTTTCATATGTATTACATCCTTGATTAGTTCCTGAGAACAAAGAAAATAGTCTACTACACTACAACCCTGGGGTGTATAACATGTGTATCGCCCACTTAAGTCTCCCAAGGACCTTCCATTAAGTATATACATGTTATTATTATGGCACAAATCTATCAACCTTCTACCTTGTTTTTGTATGACCTTATCTGAAGAATGTCTTTCATGTAGATAGTCAAAGCAATAAGTTGATGGCAAAGAATACCTAAGACTTTCGCTATCTAACTTTAGATAATCGATCAGTTCACCCGTTCTTGCATTGAAGTCTCCGCATAAGATCACGTTACCTTTGGGTATTAATTCATCTAAGTCATTCTCTAACTTGTCCCACAATTCCTCAGTAAAATCTTTTCCAAAGGATGACGATTCGGGCGGAATATATACACACCCTAAATAAATGTCGTGTTCTTTGTTATCCTTTTGAACTTTCAGCCAAATAATGTCACTGTTGCTTTTTTGTAGGATTTGGAAGTTTGAAGATATGTTTTCTCTTATGAATAAACTAATACCCCCAGAAGCACTGGTTGCATTTGTTCTTCTCTTTCTATAAAAGTGACGTTTTACAAATCCTGATAGAAATACTTCTTCGGCATGGTCCTCGTCCAGGTGCATCTCCTCCAGCATAATAATGTCATATCCACATAAAGATTGTATAACGTTATCATCCTGCAATTTGTTGGTTGTTTGTCCGTCGATTGTTTCTTTATACCCTTTTAGGTTCCACGACAAAACATTAATACTGAATGTACTACTATCAAACATGTATGGTTTGTATGAAAAGTTACCTTCGTCGTAACACTAACATTTTTGAAAGAATCGAATACGTTATTAACGAACAAAATATCTATCACGATATTATTAAAAGAAATATCTATCGCGTGGTCGTGGTTGTGGACTCCAGTTCCATGGTCTCATCATGTGAGGATGCATGAAGGCTGAATCTCTCTTTGGTGGACTATGATGATGTCCACTCCATCTTCCATTGCTCTCCCATGTTCTCTGTCTTCCCGTTTGCTGGTGTCGTCGTTCAAATGGTGGTGGGCGAGACTGGTGATGAAATTGGCGATGATAATGACCCGTATGTTGTTGGATTGGTCTGGCAGCTTGGTGTTCTGAGTGATGGTTTCCCTGCCTTTCCCACAAAATATGGTCAAGGTGTTGGCCAATGTTTCTTGCCAGGACTGCCGCGCCTTTCATCGTTGGATGTATTCCGTCTCTGTTCGACAGCGAATATACGTTTTCATGTGAGACAAAGGAAATTCCTGTCTCCGCCATGTCTGCTGCGCACACAGCATTGAATACCTCTCGTTGAGTGTTCAGATCCATTACGTTAGTTGGAATGATCTTACTCACGACAACCTTGGCTTCTTTGAATCGCTGTTTGGCTGCCTCCACACATTTGGTCATCATTTTTGCCGCTCTCTGACCTTTTTCTTTCTTGATGTCATTCACCCCGACATGAAACATAATTGCATCTGGAGTTTTGTGAATGTTCTCCACTGTTTCTTGGCAATCCTTGATGTTCACTACATGTTTTTTTACTATCTTCAGACCGTACGTTTTTTGCATTCGGCCTGGATCGACATGTTTCAATACACTGTCATGAATGAGGTAGACTGTTGGTAGAGAGTTTTCTTCCTCTCTGTGCTCTTGTCGTGACAGGTTTTCAAACACAACGTCTTCCTGATCTTCATCTGAATTGGACTCACTCGCTGTTGAATCAACAAAGTCAAAAGAATCTTCACGGCGATGTTTTTTCAACACGCTGATCGGGCTTTTGTTTTTCTTTTTTACACGAGGATTTCTTGATGACGTCAGATTGTTCGATGTTGTTGACGTCATTGCCTTTTCGGCTTCATGGTCTTTGTTTTCCATCTTCTCGTATGGCGATTTCGATGTTATATCTCTGACTTGATCAACCCTTTTATTCACCTCTATTCCTGATGACGTCATTGGTTTTGTGCACGACTTTTCTGGTGTCATTTCGATGCTGATGTCATGGTTCATGCTTCCATTCTTTTGAGGTTGGCACGTGGTCTTTGGAACCTTCTGTTTTTTCTCATGTAGTTGTTCTTTTACGGATGTGCTGTACGTAAGGATATCTGAATACGTCGTTTGAGTTGTCACATCTTGTTGTCTCGTCTTGGGGTGTGTCGACAACATGTCAGTCAGTTCCTTGATCTCTTCTTTGTGACTTCTATTTGTCAGCTGGATTTGTTCGGCCAAGTTGAGAATCGCGTTCTCCATGTTCTGTATCATTCTCTTGCCCTCAGACTGTTCCAGTTTCAAGAGCTGCAACTCATGTAGCAGGATGACATTGTTGTTTTTAATCGCATGATTGTTATCAAGAGATTCTTCTTCTTCGGTGAGGATTTCACTGACGTCCTCCACAATCTTTTCGTCCAACATCGCTTGTGCACAATCCTCGCAGGTGAACTTTCTCTGCGTTCTTACGAATAAGCACAGCTGATACACTGGTAACTTGGTGTGCATCCATGGAATCTTGCTTTTGCATGAAGAACATGTAAGTTTTCTTTGTTTGGATATTTCCTCAGTTTTTTCACCGTTGATCAGTGTTTTCACGAGTGTTTGATCATCCTCTTGACAATTCTGGAATCTTTGTTCTTGGGTTGTCAAGGGAATCGTGTCGTCATGTCCTTCAACCGTGGTTTCGCTTCGGTTTTCTGTTGTTTCATCTTGAAATTCATCCTCCTCACCTACTCTAGTTTCATCCTCTCCTTCAAAGTTCTGATGCTCATTTGAAGAACCTTTGAATATAACTGGATTCTCAATTCCAGCCTGCCGCATCGCGCATTTTGCTGCGGCCAACGACTGGTAACAACGATGAGTTGCCTTTGGGAATGCCGTCACTGATTTCGACGCCTCGTTCCATGTATCAAATATTCCAACAGTCCTTCCACTGCTTACAGCATAAAATCGCTTTTCTGATCTCTTCTTTTTCCTTGATCCTCTCGAACGACTCATTTTTTCACTTTTGAATCATCACTTCACATGGGATGCGTCTGGCTTTCGCCATTTTAGAACATGTGTGTGTGTGTGTGTTTGTGTGTGCGTGTGTGTGTGTAGAGCGATTCAGACTAAACTACTGGACCGATCTTTATGAAATTTGACATGAGAGTTCCTGGGTATGAAATCCCCATACGTTTTTTTTATATTTAGTCAAGTTTTGACTAAATATTTTAACATCGAGGGGGAATCGAAACGAGGGTCGTGGTGTATGTGCGTATGTGTGTGCGTGCGTGTGTGTGTGTGTGTGTGTGTGTAGAGCGATTCAGACTAAACTACTGGACCGATCTTTATGAAATTTGACATGAGAGTTCCTGGGTATGAAATCCCCATACGTTTTTTTCCTTTTTTTGATAAATGTCTTTGATGACGTCATATCCGGCTTTTCGTGAAAGTTGAGGCGGCACTGTCACGCCCTCATTTTTCAACCAAATTGGTTGAAATTTTGGTCAAGTAATCTTCGACAAAGCCCGGGGTTCGGTATTGCATTTCAGCTTGGTGGCTTAAAAATTAATTAATGACTTTGGTCATTACAAATCTGAAAATTGTAAAAAAAAATAAAAATTTATAAAACGATCCAAATTTACGTTTATCTTATTCTCCATCATTTGCTGATTCCAAAAACATATAAATATGTTATATTCGGATTAAAAACAAGCTCTGAAAATTAAATATATAAAAATTATTATCAAAATTAAATTGTCCAAATCAATTTAAAAACACTTTCACCTTATTCCTTGTCGGTTCCTGATTCCAAAAACATATAGATATGATATGTTTGGATTAAAAACACGCTCAGAAAGTTAAAACAAAGAGAGGTACAGAAAAGCGTGCTATCCTTCTTAGCGCAACTACTACCCCGCTCTTCTTGTCAATTTCACTGCCTTTGCCATGAGCGGTGGACTGACGATGCTACGAGTATATTTACGGTCTTGGTGAAAAATGGCAGTACGTTCACTTTCATTCTGTGAGTTCGACAGCTACTTGACTAAATATTGTATTTTCGCCTTACGCGATTTGTTTTTCATTTTTTTGATAAATGTCTTTGATGACGTCATATCCGGCTTTTCGTGAAAGTTGAGGCGGCACTGTCACGCCCTCATTTTTCAACCAAATTGGTTCAAATTTTGGTCAAGTAATCTTCGACGAAGCCCGGACTTCGGTATTGCATTTCAGCTTGGTGGCTTAAAAATTAATTCATGACTTTGGTCATTAAAAATCTGAAAATTGTAAATAAAATATTTTTTTTTATAAAACGATCCAAATTTACGTTCAGCTTATTCTCCATTATTTGCTTCTTCTTCTTCTTCTTTTCGATCGCCGATCACACTTGGAGTCCAGATCTTGAGATATAATTAGTGGTCCTCTGCAGCGCAGCCACTGGCCCGTACAGCTTGTTGTGCAGGGACTCCGGCATTGGCCAGATTTCCTCTCTCAGCACCTGGTGGTTCCTGCAGTCTCGTAGGATGTGGGCCGTGTCCTGCTCTGCTTCCCCACAAGAACACATGGGGGAGGGCACAACATGCAGCTTCTTGTGGAGATGCTGGTTAAGTCTGTTGTGTCCCGTTCTCAGGCGGAAGATGACCACCTGCTGTGGTCTGGATAGCAGGTGGTAGCTGTCCTGTGGCTGGGGCGTCCTGTGCAGAGACTTAATGATGGTCTTCATCTCTGTCAGGCTCACAGGGTTGTTCTCTTGCTCATCTTCTGCGCCCAGCTTTGCCATCCTGTCCGCCTCTTCGTTTCCTTGTACACCACAGTGGGAGGGGATCCATTGCAGTACTGTCCTCAGGCTTTTGATGTTGTGTAGAGCGTGTTCCAGCTGAGGCAGTTTGCTACTGGTCATTGCTTGTAGTACTGACAGAGCGTCAGTCAGGAAGACCACCTGGTTGTCATGGTTGACTCTGTCGTTGATGGTGTATGCTGCATGGATCAGTGCCTGTACCTCAGCTCTGTAGTTTGTACAGTGGAGGCCTGTTGGTATAGCCTCTGCTTGCCTCTCTCCACTGGGGTACTGGACATACACCCCCGCTCCTCCATTTTTGACGGCCTCTGTGGCTGACCCATCAGTATACACCCGTATCCATGCTTCTTGGGGGTACCTTTCTTCAAGCATGGCAAGAGTCAGGGCTTTTTTCGTCGCATTGCTCTGCTGGTCCTTTGTTGTGAGGTAGGGGACACTGTTCTGTATATCCAGGTTTCCTTGTCTGTCTTCCCATCTTCTTGAGTCTGTCACTCATTGGATAGTCATGAGTGCACTGGTACTTGGTGGCTTGTACCATTGTTTTGCAGTCTCGCCTTTTGCTCAGTGGAGGAATGCCAGTCACCTGTTCCATCTTCTGTATGGGTGTTGATTTCATTGCGCCCGTGATGATTCTCAGCGCTTGGTTCTGTACTTTGTCTAGGGCCTGCTGGTGTGTCTTGGCTGCTGTTGCCCAAGAGCTTGATCCGTACTCAAGGTGCGGTCGTACAGTCCCCTGGTAGACTGATTTCAAGATCTTCTCGTTTGCACCCCAGTTTGATCCTGCCAGCTTCCGCATGATGTTTAGTTTTCTCCTGGCCTTTCCCTCTGCATTCATGATGTGTTGTTTCCAGGTCATGCGCTTGTCATAGGTGACCCCCAGGTATGTTTGCTGGTCTTCAAATTTCAGGGGTGTGTCACCCAAGGTCAGTTTGCCAGGTGTCGCTTTGGCAGAGAGTGTGAAGAGAGTGGCAGTGGTCTTCTACCTGTTGATGGTCACACACCAGTCTTCCGCCTACGCTGCAACCTTTTCTAGGGCAAGTTGCATCCTGTAGGTTGCTGTGGTTGCATACTCTTCCGAGCACCAGAGAACAAGGTCATCAGCGTACAGTGCCGCTTGGACTCCCTTGGGCAACTCTGGTACCAGGTCGTTAATGAAGAGTATGAATGATGTGGGGGAGAGTACTCCTCCCTGTGGAACTCCTTGGCGTAGTAGCACCTTTCGGCCACAGTGACCATCCACCAGCACTCTGGCCTTTCGGTTGTGCAGGTACGACTTGGTCCACTGGTACATGTTGCCTTTGACGCCAGAACGTAGGAGCTTCACAAGGAGTCCATCTTTCCAGACCTTGTCGAAGGCCTTCTGCAGGTCAATGAAAGTGGCCAGGGTGACCTTCTGGGCCTGGTAAGCATCTTCTATGACCTGGCTAAGGTGTGTTGTCTGGTCCTTCGTACTTCTGTGCTGTCGGAAGCCGGCTTGTTCTGGGACGATGATGCTTTCTGATTCCAGGTACAGCTGCAGGCGCTGGTTGACAATGCGCTCCATGGTTTTGCATACGCAGCTTGTCAGGCTGAATCAGATGGGTCGGTAGCTCAGGGTTTTGGTCTTGTTTTTTCCCTTTCTTTAAAACTGGGATCATCCTGGCTTCCTTCCAGCACTGAGGTACCTGTCCCTGTCTCCAGCTGAGGTTGAAGATGCCCAGTAGTTTCTGGAGGGCCGAGTTGCCTATGTGTTGCAACATCTCATTCGTAATGTTGTCTGGACCTGGAGACTTCTTCTTTTTGAGCTTCTTGATGGCATTCTTCAGCTCGGCCATGGTGATGTTTTGTTGCATGGCATCCTGGACGTTTCTTTCTGTTCTTTCTCTGATTTCTGTTCTGACTTCCTTTTGTAGAGGCAGGGGTATGGTGGTGTCGCTTTCTCCCCGATATGCTTGGGCGAAAGCATTGGCAGCGGCTTTTCCAGTGAGTGTTCTTCCTTCCTCCTCCAGGGTGATCTTCTGTCCCTTGTTGCCCTCTTCATTCAGTGCTCTTGTAAGTTTCCAGAGCTTCGTTGTGTCTTTTTCCATATTCAGCCCTGCCGTCTTTTCTCTCCAGCCTCTTCTCTTGCACTCTAGCTTTGTCTTCAGATGTTTTGCTTTGCTTTCTTGGAGTTTGATGTTGTTCTCCTGGCTAGGGTTCGTCTCTGCCTCTTCTCTCATTCTTGTGAGTGCATCGTGCGTCTTCTGCAGCTCATCGGACCAGTATGGGATGTAGTCCTTCCTCACTCCACGTGGGATGCTGTCCTTGGCTGCCTGGATTATGCTAGCATTGAATTCCTTTATCACGTTGTTGATGTTTCTCCCCTCTGTTTCTATGGCTCTGGTCAGCTCATTTGTTCGTATGTTGAACAGTCCCCACTTTGCCTTTTTGTAGTTCCATCTCGGGTGTTGTGGATGCTCAGATGCTGAGTCTCTACTGATGGTAAGTAGAACTGGGCAATGGTCACTTCCACCCAGCTGTTCATCCACTTTTCTTGAGATGTTTTTGTGGATGTCATCCGTGCACAATGCCAGGTCTGGTGTTGTTGTTGAGTGCCAGCGGCGCGAGTAGAAGGTAGATGGATCTCTGGGGTCGTTGACAAGGATCAGGTGGTTGTCGTCCTGCCAAGATTCAATGTCTTCTCCTCGCCTGTCTAGTGTTTTATATCCCCAACTCTGGGACTGGCTGTTAAAGTCTCCAGCGATGAGGAAGCCGCTGTCAGGGACCTGGATTGTGTCAAGCGACAGCATCTTGTCGTTGGGGCAGTAGTAGTTGACGATGTTCATCTTGCTGTCATTGGTCGTTATCTTGACTTCTATGTACTCTGCTTCTTCCATGTATCTGTTGGTTTCACTGGCATTTATGTTGTTCCTGACCAGAGTCATCACTCCTCCTTTAATTCTTCCTCCCTTGTCGGTCACTCCTGAACACCTGGTACCCTCGGATCTTAAAGGGATTCCCTTCTTGCAGGTGTGTTTCCTGAATGCAGCAGATGTTGATGCTGTTTTCATAGAGGAAGTGCTCTAATTCTTCCTTCTTATTGGATACCCCCTCTGCATTCCAATGCATGATGTTAATAGTGGGGTTGTCCTTGGCTCTGCTGTTTTTCCGGCCAGTCGCTTTCCTTTCTCGTCCCCTGGCTCCACAAGACGAGATGAAGGGACCTCCAGTAGCTGAGGGTGGACTCCTTTGAGGCGCGGAGCCCGGCGCTGCACCTGCCTGGTGGATCCTCACAGGGCGAGCACCATTACTGTCAATTCTGTTTCCAAGTGTCATAATGGCAGTTGATGCGTAGTGTTGTGGTTTGTTGGAGTGCGCCGTGCGGCCCAACACATACGTCTTCAGCACTCGAGGTTTCTGTCAGGGTTACCTCACCCTTAGCTCATGGCCCAAGGACCTGCCCTGTGAGCACAAGGTTGGTCCATATTAGTCTGGCCTCTACCCTTCGGCCTGTCCAGCTTGGGAAGCCCTGCCAGGAGTTTACACTCCCGCTGGCATAGCTCTTAGGGTCACCGAGACACGCAAACCACCACACCACGT
This sequence comes from Littorina saxatilis, assembly GCF_037325665.1. Lineage (NCBI taxonomy): Eukaryota > Metazoa > Mollusca > Gastropoda > Littorinimorpha > Littorinidae > Littorina > Littorina saxatilis. Next base: position 63,994 of record NW_027126290.1, on the reverse strand, counting down.
TAAGGAATGGGCCATGTGGTGGCCATTATTTGCTGATTCCAAAAACATATAAATATGTTATATTTGGATTAAAAACACGCTCAGAAAGTTAAAACGAAGAGAGGTACAGAAAAGCGTGCTATCGTTTTCAGCGCAACTACTACCCCGCTCTTCTTGTCAATTTCACTGCCTTTGCCGTGAGCAGTGGACTGACGATGCTACGAGTTTTCGGTCTTGCTGCGTTGCATTGCGTTCAGTTTCATTCTGTGAGTTCGACAGCTACTTGACTATATGTTGTATTTTCGCCTTACGCGACTTGTTATATTGCTGCTACAGACCCGCCCACAGCACAGAGCGGCGAGTTGCACGTGCTTCAGGAACCAGACGCGGTGCTTGACAACAGGACGGGACAATGGAAAGTGGAACTGACGTGTGGGGTTTTGACCTCCCCCGGTCACCCTGATGTCCACGTCGTCTGGACGGTCAGTTTGCGTTTGGAATTTCATAAGCAGGAATTTTCCTCTTTTTCCCCTCCCCCCCTTTTGTTTTTGAGTCTAGTTGGTCGTTAGGTTGGTGTACTAATGTTGTAGATGAGTGTCTGTCGATTGGCTGTTTGGTTTGTTGTGGTTGTTGCTGTTGTTGTTGTTGTTGTTGTTGTTGTTCGAATGTTTTTGTGAATCTGCAAATGAATAATAAAGTTGCAGCCTATATTCTTGTTATCATTCTATGAAAAGCGGACTTGGTTTTATAAGCATTAGGTGCGTGTTTTTACTTACCTCTTTCTGGAGATTGTATAACGAATGATGTCCAAACCTCCACAATAACCCTAATTTATCGCTGTGCTGAATGCACGAGTGGACATACCACCACTAACAGCGTGTCTTGTAATAATATGTGCGGAAGAATGTCCAGAAATTCCATCGTTGTAACTGATGTACCTTTTTTTCAAGAAAAGTTACGCTTGTGAATCTCATTCAGCATTCAATGTAAATTGTCACCAGACCCCAGACGGCCACACGGTGGAGAGTTCCAGTGAACACAACGGTACATTCCGTCTGCTCCTGCCCAACCCTCCGTCTGGAGGTAACTACACCTGCACTCTCCCGCCCCTCTCCCCAGCCACACGCTGTCTCCCGCCACTCTCCCCGCTGCTAGAGGGCGCCACTGTCACTGTGGATCAGGTCAAGGCTAGCTTCACTCTGTTGGAGGCAAGGCAGAGAGAGACAGAGGCCCGGCTAGAGGCCAAGCTGAAAGAAACCATAGAAAAGCAGAGCGAGACCGAGGCCAAACAGCAAAACATGCTGACGCTGATGTCTACAGAAAACGCAAGGTTGCAGAGTGAGCTGGATTCAGTGAAGAACGAAAACGACCAGCATAAAGGTTACATCAACGCCTTGCAGAACACAACGGAGACACTCACAGCTCGGCTTGGTAGGTGGTTGTGTGACTGTGTGCATGTGTGTGTGTGCGTGTTTGTGTGTGTGTGTGTGTGTGTGTGTGTGTGTGTGTGTGTGTGTGTATGTGTATGTGTGTATCAGTGAAATGTTAAGATCGCATAGTTGTAGTCCTGCACCGGACTCCTGTACACACTTGTTGTATCTTACGCACACACATTTACTCACTTGTACACACTGAGGCACACACTGTCGCACACAAACACACCGGAAGATGACATCACGCAACCGTACGACCACAAACACTTGGGTAAACATAAACTAAGTGTCTTAATAAACACACAAACTATGACTTTCACTCTGAACCAAGCTAAAATTGATGAATGTCAGTAGAAAGGGGAATGATTGGGGTTTTTTGCAGACAGCTACTTACGTTTATTGCTTACCATGGTTCATTGACAGTGGCCGAATGTAGGGCCTGCATGCGGTTTTCGGTGTGAAAAATTAACGTTCAACATAAATTTCTCTCTGACAAGGATTTGAAGTACAAATATTCCTCTATTTATACTATTTTGGTATATCTATGTTCATCTGTATCAATTTCGTGTTTCATTGCGTCATCATAATGCCATAAGAAGCAATCAAAACAAGCAAGTGGAGTACGTTTCGTTCAGCGCTGGAGCCCCTAAATGTGTGTCTGTCCAGCGTGGGTGACCAGCGCGGAACAAAACTTGACTGACATGGGTTTTGGTTTTACTTCTCGTGCCTCAACACCTTGAAGCTAGGTCGGGAAAATGCATCAGCACAACAGCAAGAAACTATAGAACCAACTTATGATACAGAAAAGCCATAAAATGATACCGTTGCTTAGCATTTCTTCATTTTGATCAGCTTCAGTGCCCATGAAGCGACACTCCGCGAGTATTTTAAGCCGATGCGGGTCACATAATAGTCCTAGTCAGCTTAAAACAAGTCGCGTAAGGCGAAAACACAACATTTAGTCAAGCTATCGAACTCACAGAATGAAACTGAACGCACTGCATTTTTTTCACCAAGACCGATCGTGGCAAAGGCAGTGAAATTGACAAGCCTAATTGGCCCAGTTATGGCATGCCATTTATGGCCCGGTTCTGTTTTGCCATCTATGGGCCAATACTTTGATTTTGGTGGCAGCCTGTGCCAGGGGTTGCCAGTAAAACACCAGCACTGGGCCAGTGTTGGCATGTTTATTGGGCATGTGTTTGGTGCAGTTACAGTTTCTACCGTTGAAGGTAAGAGAACAGCCAGCAAAACAACCCTGCTCACCGTGTGGCCTTGACTTTCAGATGCAGCCAGCACACGTGTCAGTTTCCACGGCAGACTGAGGAGCAGTCTCAAGAACTTCCAGGGACGCCTTCATCCCTTCAACATCATCACCAACGAAGGGGACGCCCTCGACGGAACTACAGGCATCTTCACCACACCAAGGAACGGAACTACAGGCATCTTCACCACACCAAGGAACGGAACTACAGGCATCTTCACCACACCAAGGAACGGAACTACAGGCATCTTCACCACACCAAGGAACGGAACTACAGGCATCTTCACCACACCAAGGAACGGGACTACAGGCATCTTCACCACACCAAGGAACGGAACTACAGGCATCTTCACCACACCAAGGAACGGAACTACAGGCATCTTCACCACACCAAGGAACGGAACTTATTTCTTTGTTGCTTCATCGACGTCACTAAGTCCGGATAAGTATGTTTACATGCACCTGATGACAGAGGGCACGAGCGTGGCGTTTGCATACGCCAGACGAGATTCCAGTTACCCCGCAGCGGCAACGTGTCACGCCACGCTGCACCTCACTGTGGGGGAACGGGTGTGGGTGGAGAGCGCGTACTCAAATACGTATTATTACTATGAAAGCACTTCCTTCACAGGATTCCTGCTGGGTGCTGATGACTGGTGACAGGCACTGAGTTGAAAGGTAGGCCTACTATTGGGCTCTGCGTTGAAAGTGAATACAACATTACAATTCAGTCAAGCAAGCGATCGTGTAATCAAGCAATGGGTCAGGCAATCAAACATGGAAGAAGGCAAGGAAGCAAGCAAGTGTGTAGTGGAATAAACGTTGATGCTTACTACTTCTGTAAGTTTCACACATGTACATTAGAGAAATACTTGCATTTCATATTATATCAAGAAATATAAGAAAGTATATTGAAAGACAAACACATTAAAGAACTCAAGAACAAGCCAGCAAAACATTAAAACACACACACACACACACACACACACACAAAAACACATACACACACACACACACACATACACACACACAAACACACACACACACACACACACACACACACACACACACACACACACACTTGCGCGCGTGCGCACTTGCACGCTAGTGAAAGAGGAGAGAAAGAGAAATAAATTATATTATGTTTTACTATCAGACGTTTTTCTATCATAACATATCTGTAAACCAATTGTTTTTCTGAACAGTATAATACTTGCATTTTATTAATTACTTTTGTGATATATAAAAATGAAGCAGTTTCTTTATCTTTGATATCAATGTATATTTTAACTTCTCGAACGTGTGAATACACAGGCAAATCAAGGAAAGGCAAAATGCTTACATGATGTGCAGTAACAATCAATTCCTGGATGAAAATGATAACTACATTGCCCAGAATCTATACAGCAAAATTAATGTAACTACCTTTTCGCTTTGCCTCCCCTGATACTGGGATAATATCCATGAAGAACATGTGAATCCATGCATCATGCAGTAACAACCAATCCTTGGTAGCAAATGGTGCAGGTAGCCAGATGGGAAGTTATGCACCAAGTGCAATCAGCTCTTTTCAGCTTTTTTTGTCTTTGCTTCCTTGTAATGTTGGAATGAAATGCTGAAAGTGGAAGACAACAATACATACCGGGCAGTTACAACCAATCTCGTCAACAAACTTAGTTGTGTTTGCCAACCTCGGAAGTAATCCTTAGTCCTTATATTCGGTAAGTAATATTCCATGTTGTATTGGTTTGAATACTATAAATTATTCCCCCCCTCTGCTCCTTTCCTTTTGTAAGCCAGAAGGAGTGTTTATTTTTGGTAATCACTCAGCAATCAAGCAAATCAATCTGAAGCTCGCATTTTTTATGATCCACAAACTTCGACCATTATTGTTAATATTCACTGAGACTCAACATGTAACCTCTACTTCACAATAGTGTCCGCCACTTTACTATGTTAGTTGTCTCTTAAAGCACATTTATAGTTTATCATGCTGTGTTTGTTTGTTGTATAATTAGTCCATGAGTGTGAATAAAACACTGTTTAAATCAAGTTATCCTATATGTGTATTTATGTGCATGTTGTATATTTGCTTCCTGTAAAGTTTGAATATATTTCGTAGAGTGGAAGACAGCACTAGGACACGTGGGGCAAGTAGGAAAATAACGTGTGTTTCATGGGATAGAGACAACAAGAACCGTGACGTAATGAGATCTAATTTGTTTGGTCAGCCGCACAGAACAATCAAGGAATTACACATAGATATACCTTTTTCTAAAACGAAAAAAACCAAAACGAGCAATGAAACAAAGAAGAAAAAGACCACACTGTGATCTGTACTCTAGCAATAGAACATCTGTACTCTAGCAATAGAACATCTGTACTCTAGCAATAAAACACAGCTTCACTGCGATTTCTTTTCGTCCGGCAAAACTACAATTCCTAAATGGATCACCGCTTCTCAAAGAAAATAAACAATTATCTGTAATAGCAACTTTTGGCAGTTTATCTATGGTGGAAAAAGCTTGTTTCTAGCTCATTTATTTTAAAAGTGTTATTGTATTACTAATGTGCATGCCAATCTTGTTTTGAATTAAGTTACATTTTATTTTGTACTTCAATAAATTTTCATTATGTTGGCTTTTGTTGTTGTTGTTGTGTGTACGCTTGCGGCGATTTTTGAATGAATACTTTTGCTGTGTGTGTGTGTGTGTGTGTGTGTGTGTGTGTGTGTGTGTGTACGTGTGTGTACGTGTGTGTGTGTGTGTGTGTGTGTTTGTGTATGTGTGTGTGTATGTGTGTGTTTGTATGTGTGTGTGTGTGTGTGTGTGTGTGTGTGTGTGTGTCTTTTCAAGCGTATTAGTGTTTCAATTTTCTTTTCACCATCTGTTCCTGACAAGGAAGTCTTCCTCTTCTTTCTTATCCTGTGCATTTATCTTTGTATTTGTTCGGTGTTTACAATTGTCACGTGCGTTTCTTTCATCGATGTACACACGTCCTTGACGGACATAACGCTCCATAAAGTGTTTGGGAAATGTACAGTCTCAGCTGTCCGGTGGCTGCTCACTTCTTACAGGACTGTGGTTCAAGAACAATATCACAACAGAACGTGCTTTTCACTTTTGTCTCATGACCTTATTCCTTCCCCGATCCCTTGCAACGTGTTCTATGAAAGTTGTTTTGATCATAAGTGTGTCATCGTCACTGGTATGCACCGACAGAATATTTCACAGCCAAAGGTGTACCGTCGTAGTTGTTACAACTTCTTATCTTGACACTGTTAACTGTCATTAAATATGTTGAGGGCGGGCACTCGTGGACAGCGTGATTTGTTAGAGTTTACATCCACCGCCACTGACAACACCCCTCTCCCCCTACCCCATTCCCTGTACTGACAACACCCCTCTCCCCTCTACCCCATTCCCTGTACTGACAACACCCCTCTCCCCCCTACCCCATTCCCTGTACTGACAACACCACCACCACAACCCTTACTCCCGCACTCCACCCCCGACCTTAACGGCAACTCATTTTTGCTCTAATTTCGAACACGTCCACGCACACACACACACACACACACACAAACACACACACACACACACACGCACACTCACACACACACACACACACGCACGCACATACACACATACACACATGGCACACATACACACACACACACACACATACACACGCACGAACACACGCACATACACACACACACACACTCACAAACACATGCACACACACACACACATACACACAAACACACACACACACACAAACGCACACACACACATGCACAAACACACACACACACGCACGCGCGCACGCACGCACGCACGCACGCACGCACGAAAGCATACATAAACACAAAGGTCTACACACACTCACCCCCGGTACCTCAACTACACCCCCCCTCCCCCCTCCCCCTCCCATCCCATCTTCCACACGCACACACAAACAACAGAAAACAATGCTTTTCGAGCAAACTGAACATACACCAACACAGACCCTTTCTGATAGCAGTTGTAATCATCAATGAATGCAGCTTGGAATGACTGTACGTGATTCAGTACGACTGTCTGGGTCGTGAAGCTCGCTTCAGAGCCACCCGTACTTGTTCGTTCAAGGGCGCGATTTGTATCCGTCCGGACATGATCAGGTGGTGTTGCCATATTGAACCATTAGTTTGCTCGAGTTGTTGAACTTTGAAAACATTAGGTTCAAGATAAGCTGTGGATATATTCATTGTAAGCCTTGTGCTGGTGACATATGTAACTTGATTTCGAGAAGAAAAAAACATTAGTTTGCCCGAGTTGTTGAACAAAATAGATTCAATATGTATTAATTGTAAGCCGATTCCAGGTGACATTCTGTATTTTTCGGAATGACAAGGTATTGTCACACATTCTTATTTAAAACTATAAAAGGACATTGTCCACAGCTTCAGTAGTCCATTGACGTGGTCACTTCCAATAGACCCGTGAAGAAGGGATATCGGACGAATACCGCAACGAGCTGTGCTGCTCACCTGTAACTCTAGATCTGCGTGACTTTGTTAACAATAACAATAACAATAACAACACTTTATTGTCCATTAAAATATTACATAAAAATGGAACATTTTCTTCGGCACACCCTGCAGTTCCTTTACCCTATAATCATAACTTTTTGAAAGATTCATTTTCCCTCGAAGGACGGTATATTTGATATTTGAGGGGGCGGGGAAGGGTGGGGGGGGGGGGGGAGAAACTTTTCTTACACGAAAACGAGCATGAAAACCTTGACCTATAGAAAGAGTTCATTACAGAGAATAACAAAATGCACCTGTTTGTATTACCTGTTGGTGCTTAACAAAAACAGACGAAACAGTAAATATCCGCTTAGGGAGGGGGGGGGGGGGCAAAGGGGCTGGTTCTAAATTGTGTGTTATTTTCGTGTCCTTTAAGTGGTCTTTCCGATCTGCCTCTACTTAAAAAGATCACATCAATTTGGCAACATCTGTATTTGAGACTATTTGGGTTTGATTGAGAACATATAATACGATGAAACTCGTGTCTTTGTGACAGGGAAGACTTGCACTGAATAATTCGTTGTCAAAACGCCACTTTAATTATCACACGTAATCAGACGTAACCTTGTTTTGTGTTATATGATTTCCATCGAGACGCCGACCGTGTATTGCTTTTTTAATAAAGGAATGTGTACATGTGTGTGTGTGTGTGTGTGTGTGTGTGTGTGTGTGTGTGTGTGTGTGTGTGTGTGTGCGTGCGTGCGTGTATGTGTGTGTGTGTGTGTGCGCAAACGTGCCATTCCGTCCTGTTCACTAAAAACAAGCAGCTCACAAGTTGTGAACTATCAGATAGCATTAAATCTGCCACAACATTGTGTGCCAGTGCCACAGCCGTTCACACTTTTCAATTATCATCACTGAACCCTTACTTCCTGTTTTTGTACAGACTGAAATGATGTAAATCTCGTTAAATCCATCGAGAGAGTCACTGTAAGATTCACTGACGCTTTTCTACACATACCAACATTCTGAAACCTGGCTGCTGATAGTTCAGAGCTGGACTTTTAACTGACTCTTCTGTCTTAATCCCGCAACAGGACATGTTGAGATTCAAACTTGGTAATCATTCAAGTGTTCATTTATACAGCGCAAACGACTGGAGACATCTGTCTGTGGTGGTTTATACGATAAGAAAAGTAGTTTCAAATTAACTGAAAACAAACCACTACACATCAGATATGTTGTATTGTTTGTAACCTCAGGACTTCAAGGAGTAGACAGCTAAGACATTTAACATTTAGAAACAAATTCACTCTGCACTTGAGTTAGCGTGGCTGAAATAATTCTATGTGTCTTGGTGGAAGGATGCACGTATTCGGTGCAACAGCCTTCGTCAATCATGAAATCCCTCTAGTGCAACAGCCTTCGTCAATCACGACATCTCTCTGGTGCAACAGCCTTCGTCAATCACGACATCCCTCTGGTGCCTTGTTTTCGTGCTTCGTCAGTTTGGAAATACCTTTCTTCTGTAGACAATCAGGTACACTACCACAGGCCTACAGAAGGCAGGTATTGTGAAATGGATGAAGCGTTAAAACAACGCACCAGAGTGATTTCTTTATGGTTTGTAAAAGAATGGTTTCAAGGAGTAGACAGCCAAAGTATTTTAAAGGTATCTTCCGTTTGGTGACACCATCGTCTAAATCACGATATGTATTTATCAGTCGGAACATTATCAGCTGATGTCGCTATATATATTAGCTTCACTTCAAAAACTCTCTTGCGTGTTCGTGTTGCCAAACTTTAAAAATAAATCTGCTATCAGCTGTCATTCGGTAAAAAAAGTTTGTGCTGGTATTTGTACTGTGTCGTGTCAAGGTCACACACGTTTTACCCCAATGGTCATGCATATCTAACATTCGCATTTAAACAGTTAATAGAATGACATAAACAAAACAAAACAAATGATTGCATGCTCTGTTGTGTTTTGTCTTCATTTCGTTCAGTTGTTGAGTGAGTATTTGAACTTTGTTCACCGTCTCGTGTATATTGCATTGCAGTCTATACTTGTTTTCTTTGTGGGTCTTTGTGGGTCTGTGTAGGTCTTAGTGGGTCTTTGTGGGTCTTTGTGGGTCTGTGTAGGTCTTTGTGGGTCTTTGTGGGTCTTTGTGGGTCTTTGTGGGTCTTTGTGGGTCTGTAAAGGTCTTAGTGGGTCCTCACATGTAATCAACATTTCTTATGAACAAACATTGATTCTGATCAGACAGAATTTATCAGACAGAACGGGTGATCTCACCTACTTTATTGTATGCAGAAAGAACAAATGATCGGAAAGAACAAATGATGAGACAGAACTTTTGATCAGACAAAATTATAATCAGACAAAACTTATGCTCAGATATAGCTTATGACCTGACCGAACTGACGACCTATGTGATTATATTGCAAAGTGATTATAAGACACCGTTTCAGCAGTCCGGGGTGGGGTGGGGGTGGGGGGGGGGGGGGGTCGCTTCTAACATGAGCTGTGGAGAAAGTGTTACTCAAGAACACCGCAACAAACTGTGTTGTTCACTTCTAATTCTTGTGTGACCTTCTTATTTACCTTCCCTATTTCTATCTTTTCCAACATTTATCTGTCCCTCAATCAAGTTTGTTTATGTTAAATACTTGTTTTCAATTGGTATGCACTGCAATAACCTCTACTTGTTTCGGTGGCCAAAATCTTATCTCCGTCCCTTTGACAGGACTCACGTAAACTGCAGGCATGTGTGGACAGCGTGGTCTGATACAGAGCTCACTTGAAGTGCAGTGATGGTACCCGTCTCCCAAACCCCCACCCCACCACCCCGGCACCGCCACCACCACCCTCCTCGCTATAAAGTAGCACTTATGTTTTACAGATAGCAGTTTTTGATTGTGCAACAACGCCGTACAAGGCCACTGAATAAGTGCCTTTACCAAAACAACTGATAGCAAGAGCTGGATTAAGCTGCACTGTTCTATTGTTGTTCCAGGGCGCGCCCTTTAAGTTGGCACGATAATAGATGTGTTGCAATAAGGAAAACACTAATATGTATCGATTGAACATGGGATTTCCCTTCTTTGAGCCATGTGACGTCAGAGTCCGACAAAAATTCATATTTAGGCGGCCAGCCGAGACTAAACAAATCGCGTAAGGCGAAAATACAACATTTAGTCAAGCTCAGTCGAACACACAGAATGAAACTGAACGCATTGCATTTTTTCCGCAAGACCGTACACTCGTAGCATCGTCTGTCCACCGCTCGTGGCAAAGGCAGTGAAATTAACAATCCAGAAAAGCGCGGTAGCGCGGCTGTGGAGGATAGCACGCTTTTCTATATATATCTCTATTCTTTTTAACTCTCTGAACGTGTTTTTAATCCAAAAATATCATATCTGTATCTATATGTTTTTGGAATCAGGAACAGACAAGGAATAAGATGAAATTGTTTTTAAATCGATTTCGGAAATTTAATTTTAATCATAATTTTTTATATTTTTAATTTTCAGAGGTTGTTTTTAATCCGAATATAACATATTTATATGTTTTTGGAATCAGAAAATGAAAAAAAATACGATAAACGTAATTTTGGATCGTTTTATAAAAAAATAATTTTAATTACAATTTTATGATTTTTAATGACCAAAGTCATTAATTAATTTTTAAGCCTCCAAGCTGAAATGCAATACCAAAGTCCGGCCTTCGTCGAAGATTGCTTGGCCAAAATTTCAATCAATTTTATTGAAAAATGAGGGTGTGACAGTGCCGCCTCAACTTTTACAAAAAGCCGGATATGACATCATCAAAGACATTTATCGAAAAAATTAAAAACATATCTGGGGATATCATACATAGGAACTCTCAGGAAAAATTTCATAAAGATCGGTCCAGTAGTTTACTCTGAATCGCTCTACACACACACACAGACACACACACATACACCACGACCCTCGTCTCGACTAAATGTAAAAATAGTGCATGTTTGTTTGCATTCAATCGTTAAAAACTAAAAGGAATTCTAAGCAGAATCAATTGATACGTAAATGTGTTTTTTGTATTTTTGACCAAAATGTGACGTTTTACACAGATCTCGACAGTCAAACGTATAGGTGTCTTTTTCGGGCATGTGCACTTTGAACCGCCTGCGATCTCTCTGTCATTGAAACTGCGTCTACATTACTTTTCACTTGTGGGTTAAACTTATCACCACTGTCCGGGAATCCTTATTTTCTGACAAAAATGTGTAGTGTAGACTACAAGACCAGACTATCGAAATAGCCATGTGTTGGGAGCTTCTTACAACGCTTCTGTCTCGTGAGTATACAGTTCAATGGGTTACAAACAAAGAAACAAGGCCGGGACGTAGCTCAGTTGGTAGCGCGCTGGCTTTGTAGCCAGTTGGTCGCTATCAGCGTGGGTTCGATCCCCACGCTCGGCGAGAGATTTATTTCACGGAGTCAACTTTGTGCAGACTCTCTTCGGTGTCGCATATGCGCACGAAAAAATCCCAAATCTCAGGGCTTCAAAAACACGAAGACACGCATGCATGATCTCTCGTCTCTGATTATCATGATCGTATTTTGATACAAACCCAATGCTGGTGTGTCGAAGAAGATAGCCACAGCGGGCTTGTTCGAATCAAAGTATCACACCATATCTTCAGCGTATTACCAACACCTGTCCCAATATAGACCATTTGGTCTAAGAGGACGTTAAACCCTAATAGTCAGTCAGTCACAAAGAAACAAAAACAAAAAACACAGCCGTTGGACACACAGACAATGCATTTCCAGTCTGAAACAGTGTGTTAATTATTTCTTGTTTTGTTGTTATCATCAAATGAATGCAGCTTGGAATGACTGTACGTGATTCAGTACGACTGTCTGGGTCGTGAAGCTCGCTTCAGGGCCACCCGTACTTGTTCGTTCAAGGGCGCGATTTGTATCAGTCCGGACATGATCAGGTGGTGTTGCCATATAGAACTTTATTTTGTTTTTAAACATTAGTTTGCTCGAGTTGTTGAACTTTAAAAACATTAGGTTCAAGACAAGCTGTGTATGTATTCATTGTAAGCCTTGTGCTGGTGACATATTTATGTAACTTGATTTCGAGAAAAAAACCCATTAGTTTGCTCGAGTTGTTGAACAAATTAGATTCAGGATGTTTTAATTTTAAGCCGTTTCCGGGTGACATTTTGTATTTTTCGGAATGACAAGGTATTGTCAGACATTCTTATTTAAAACTTTAAAGGACATTGTCCACAGCTTCAGAAGTCCATTGACGAGGTCACTTCCAATAGACCCGTGAAGAAGGGATATCGGACGAATACCGCAACGAATTGTGTTGCGCACCTGTAACTCTAGATCTGCGTGACTTTGTTAACAATAACAATAACAATAACAATAACAATAACAGCACTTTATTGTCCATTAAAATATTACATAAAAATGGAAACTTTTGTTCGGCACACCCTGCAGTTCCTTTACCCTATAATCTTAACTTTTTAAAAGATTCGTTTTCCCTCGATCAAGTGTTTTCTATCTTAGTAGACCTTCGCTATCGGCATGCACTGTAGAAGAAAAGCACAGATCCGCTCGTACTTGCTTCAGTCCCCAATCATCGTATCCTTGTCAGTTTGACAGGACTCGCGTAAAGTGAAGACAACGTGGTATCACAGGACCCGTCTTTCCCCTCAAGCCCCCCCCTACCCACCCTCCACCCCCTTCATGAGTAGCACCTATCTTATCCGATAGCAGTTCTGTTTTCTAATGACGACGACAAATACAAGGCCACAGAAAAAAGTACGTTTAGCAAAACAACTGATAAGCAGAACCAGATTAAGCTGCACTGATTTACTTTTTGTTCCAGGGCCCAACCCCTTCAAATGACACGATAACATATCGCAATATATATCGCAATCAGCAAAGAACAGTATGCGGTGCGTTTTTCGTTCATGTGCACTAGGAACTTATAAAAGAGAACCGCCTTCTCTCGCTGTCAGTCAACCTACATCCACCTTACTCTTCACTCGCGCTAACACCGTCAGGAACTCTGTTAGTTTTGAGAGAACACTTTGTATTTTACGTCACAAGACTACGCGGTCCCGACAGCCATGTTTTGGGTTCTTCTTACAACGCTTCTGTCTTGTGAGTATACCGCCCAGTGCGACACAACATGTGAACAGATCACACACACACACACACACACACACACACACACACACACACACACACACACACACACACACACAGGCACAGACACACACACACACACACACACACACACATACACGCACACACAACACACACACACACACACACGCACACACACACGCACACACACACACACACACGCACACACGCACACACACACACACACACACACACACACACACACACACACACACACACACACCTTATCCAATCCGTGTCTTTCTGCACCACAGTGACCACAGCTCTCCAGTGGACCGACTCGCTGACCAACAACACAGTGATGACCGTTTGTTCCGCCAGCGACATCCACCTTCCCTGGAACTTCACCCTGTCACCTGACGAGCGTATCGAAGACATCAAGTGGAACTACCGGGCGGAGGACGGCTCTGAGGGACTGATCGCCATCTTTGCTGCCGGTCAGATCACCACAACGCCAGCTTACCATGGCCGCGTGCAGTGGACTGGTCAGGGAGGGATCGTGGTCAGTCAGGCTGCTGTTGCAGAGTCCGGTAACTACACTGTCGTGGTCAGCACTGGTGATGCCGCTCATCCCTTGGTCATCTTCTCCAAGACTGTCTACGTTCAGGTGTCGGGTGAGTTGATCAGGGATGTTATATTTGCTGTTCTGTGTCCGCTGGTCTGTTGTAAAACAATATGTTGGTGTGTTTATTTTCCAATTCTAAATATAAGCATTAATTTATGTCTTTATTTTCGGTTTGTTCTCACCGTATTTTGTTATTCAAAGTGCCATGTTTACAAGGTATGTATTTCTATTGGGTATATTGCTGCTACAGACCCGCCCACAGCACAGAGCGGCGAGTTGCACGTGCTACAGGAACCAGACGCGGTGCTTGACAACACGACGGGACAGTGGAAAGTGGAGCTGACGTGTGGGGTTTTGACTTCCCCCGGTCACCCTGCTGTCCACGTCGTCTGGACGGTCAGTTTGCGTTTGGAATTTAATAAGCAGGAATTTTCCTCTTTTTTCCCCCTTTTGTTGTTGGGTCTAGTTTGTCGTTAGGTTGGTATACTATTGTTGTTGATGATTGCTGATGGTGCTGTAGCTATTGATGTTGTTGTTGCTGGTTTTGTTGTTGCTGTTGTTGATGTTGTTCGAACGGGATTTTTTAATCGGCAAATGAACAATTAAGTTGCAGCCTATAGTCTTGTTATCATTCTATGAAAAGCGGACTTGGTTTTATAAGCATAAGGTGCGTGTTTTTACTTACATCTTTCTGGAGATTGTATAACGAATGATGTCCAAACCTCCACAATAACCCTAATTTATCGCTGTGCTGGATGCACGAGTGGACACACCACCACTAACAGCGTGTCTTGTAATATTGTGTGCGGAAGAATGTCAAGAAAATTCCATCGTTGCAACTGAAGTACCTTTCTTTCAAGAAACTTTACGCTTGTGTATCTTATTCAGCATTCAATATGTTTATTAATATTTTCACCAGACCCCAGACGGCCACACGGTGGAGAGTTCCAGTGAACACAACGGTACATTCCGTCTGCTCCTGCCCAACCCTCCGTCTGGAGGTAACTACACCTGCACTCTCCCGCCCCTCTCCCCAGCCACACGCTGTCTCCCGCCACTCTCCCCGCTGCTAGAGGGCGCCACTGTCACTGTGGATCAGGTCAAGGCTAGCTTCACTCTGTTGGAGGCCAGGCAGAGAGAGACAGAGGCCCGGCTAGAGGCCAAGCTGAAAGAAACAGAAGAAAAGCTGAGCGAGACAGATACCAAGCTGAGAGAGACCGAGGCCAAACAGCAAAACATGCTGACGCTGATGTCTACAGAAAACGCAAGGTTGCAGGCTGAGCTGGATTCAGTGAAGAACGAAAACGACCAGCATAAAGGTTACATCAACGCCTTGCAGAACACAACGGAGACACTCAAAGCTCGGCTTGGTAGGTGGTTGTGTGACTGTGTGTGCGCGTGTGTGTGTGTGTGTGTCTTTGTGTGTGTGTGTGTGTGTGTGTGTGTGTGTGTGTGTGTGTGTGTGTGTGTGTGTGTGTGTGTGTGTGTGTGTGTGTGTGTGTGTGTGTGTGTGTGTGTGTGTGTGTGTGTCACTGTGAGATTTATGTATTACTGATATCATCACCATCATCATCATCATCATCATCATCATCATCATCATCATCAACATCAACAACAACTGCACTACCTGTACCACACCCATCACCCAACATAAACATGAGTAACAATACAAGCGTCGTTACATTCCACTTTCAGACACAGCCACACTACGAGTCAGTTTCCACGCCAGGCTGACCTCATCCTTCACTTGCAGCGGAACTCTCACGCCGTTCACTGTCATCACCAACGAGGGGGACGCCTTCAGTGGAACAACAGGAATCTTCACAGCACCAAGGAACGGAACATACTTCTTTGTGGCGTCAGCGGGAACAGCCAGCAGTGACAAGTATGTTTACATGTACCTGCAGAAGGACGGTGTGGACGTGTCACGGGCATACACACTACAGTACTCTGGTTACTTCACGATGGGATCGGTGCAGGCCACGCTGTACCTCACGGCGGGTCAACGCGTCTGGTTGCACAGTGCTGCATCAGATCCATACTATTACTACTCCTCCACCTCCTTCACTGGATTCCTGATCCACGCCGACGACTAGAGGAAGGAAAGTCATCACCACTGTCTAGGACCATTCCGCTAGAGCTGATTCAAAGAGTGATTTGCATAAACAACACTCAAAGAACCATAACTGTGAGTCACGTGGTACACGTTGTATTCCTCTGTCAGTGACCGTCAGAGGCATTGACCATTCTAAGTGAACGATCCCAAGAGTGATTGACGAGAAAGACAAAATAACACACGGAAACATAACTGTTGCCAACAGCCACAACTTAGATTCTTCTTTCACCACATAGTCCACTGAATGTTTGATCCGTGATTACGACTATCGAGAGACAAGTGATCGTCAGTGTCTTTGACCATTCTGCATAAAGTTACTGTAGGAGTGATTTACGATGCGAAAACTCGA
>NW_027126290.1:0-45000 GCF_037325665.1 Littorina saxatilis | reverse complement strand
AGGTGATGAATATAGAGATTACACAATGTTCTGTTTCTAGGCACACACAAAAATAGTCTGTTTACGGTAACGTTGGCCAAAAAAATAGGGTCGGTAGGTCGGGATTTAAAAAAAAAATGTTTCCCCAAAAAACATATTTTTAAGTTATTTTGCCCAAAAAACGAAGCCCTTTTTTTTTTTTTTTTTTTTTTCCAAATGCCAAAAAAAGTCTAGGGTCGCGCAAAAAAATAGGGTCGGTTCGGGATACCGTAAACAGACTATTGGCCGTATAAAATTTCATCTCACACGGCATCACTGCAGAGCGCCTAGAACTGTACCCACGGAATATGCGCGATATAAGACTCATTGATTGATTGACATTTGGAATCCCGAGCTCGAGAGACTTTCTTTGTTTATTGGGGCACCTGTGGGGGTCGAGACTTGCCGAGACCCCTTAGTACCCAGCTAAACAATGAAAGTCGCCAGGGATTCCCGATTTGAGTTACATTTAACATTGTGTAATATTTGTAGTTCTCTCTTTGTACGGTTAGGCATGCGTTGCTGATTTTGGACTCAATGCTACGTCTATTTACATCCCATACAGGGCAGCAGGAAGTGTGTTCACTGTGTGAACCTTTGGTAAGGCCGCGCTTGAAAATAGTCCGATCATTCCCCTGCATTTCTCAGCTATTTTCTATTTTAATTTGTGCATAAATCACAATTTGGTTCACATCGAAACAATCTGAACAAACAGCACATCACTCAAACATTACTACCTTGTGCAATTTGTTCAATGCAGACAGAATAATATTTGCGTTCAAGCTTTGTCGGTGTGTATTTCAGTTGCAAACAGGCATAACGTAAGAACTATCCTTTTCTCCAAGACTATGACAACGACTACAGATGGTGTGCGAACATTCTCATGTGGTGGGACTGGACATTTGGGTTCGAACCGGTGAAAAATCTCCTTTTGTTTGGGGTCCATTTTTTTGACGTACGTTGGTCATTGAAGATTCCTGAGCAGCTAAAAATAAAAAATAAAGTAAATGTTGCCGACATTTGAAAACAAGTGCGCATGCTCAGATATTTACACAATGTTTTAGCTCTCCAAAGCGCATGCTCAGATAATTACACAATGGTTTAGCTCTTCAAAGCGCATGCTCACATAATTACACAATGTTTTCCCCGGGTGTTTTTTTTATAAAGCTTTATACCACCTTTTACCTTATTTGACTCAGTGCCAAAAGGTGCGCATGGATAGAGTTGCATAGTATCCTTGCAAAATAAAATATGTTGCAAAAATGTGATTTTGTTTTTGTGTTTGGAGACTGCTCAAACATGGTCAAAGAAACAGTAGAGACAATGTCATCGTTGCGTGTGGAGCAAATCTCCAGTTTGCTGTACGAAAAAGCAAGTTCAACCCTGAAATCAGGCTTGCGAAAACGGACAACTGCACATAAACCCGTTTAACCAGCATGCTGCTCCACAGGCAGAATTAAAAAAAAATTCAAACAGTGAAATATAACGGTGAAATATGTCCTTCATAGACAGATTTATGTTTGTCCTTGACAGAATGTATGGTCGGAAAAGGGGTCAGTTATGTAAGCAGTGCTAATCGTCTGTTGTCTGGCCACTTCAAACAAGACTGTGCAAAGTGTATCACTGAAGAACACCGCAACAACATGTACATTATCACTTGTGATTGCTGCACGACTTTATTGCATGATATGCCCCCAATCCCACTTACTGTTTTGTTTTTTGTTAATATCGTTAAAATGTCCTTCGATTAAATCTTTCTCGATATCCAGTGTCTGTTCTTCACTGTTAAACGCACCGACATTTTTTGTTTTATGACAGGGACCAAGTTAGTTCTGCTTTAGTCGTCACATCTTATCCTTCTCACCTTGACTCGAATTGAGTTAAGTGAGGGCATGTCGCATATACGTGAACAGCGTGATTTGATAACGAGTTGACATGACATTAAAACACCCACACCCACCCTACTTCCCCACGCACGAACACACGCACGCACGCACACATACACAGAGAGACACACACACAAGCAAACACACACACACACACACACACGCACACATGTACACACACACACACACACACACACACACACACACACACACACACACACACACACACACACACAGCAAAGCAGACATCGAACAAAATGAACCTCAACTAACACACACACTTTTTGATAACCGTTGTTATCATTTCACGGGTTCAGCTTGGGACGGCTGTGCATGACTCGGTACATCTGCCTGGTTGATGAAGCTCGCTTCATGGCCACTATTACTTGTTCGTTCGAGGGCGCGATTGCTATTGTCAGTTCGGACATTATCAGGTAGCGTCGACATATATAACTGCACTCCAAAACACCTACGTGACGTGTCTACGTGCTGTTTATGTTTGAACAAGAAAAAGGTGGTCATAGATTTTAGCTGTATTATTGGATCAATTGTATATTAAGTCGGTTGAAGGTCATATATATACCATTTATTTCCGAATAATTACGTATTATACAAATGCATAAACAGGGCAAAGCAAACAATTTCTTGCTTGCCTAATTGTTCTTGTGTCTTCTGTCTTTTTCTTTAATCGTTGAATGTCTTATTACGTTTTTGTTCACGGTCTTGTAAAATGTTTTGTCAAAAAATTAAACGTACCAACAAATAATGTTGTCTATGTGGGTTTTTTTTTGGGGGGGGGGAGTTATAATCAGACATCAGAAATAACTTATAATTATACAGAACGGATGATCACGCAGAAAGGATTTTATTATCAAACATACCTTATGATCGGACAGAACTTATCATCAGACAGATCTTACGATGCTCACTATTGGTATGTGTTAACCCGTGATTTCTAAAAATGTAAATTACGTCGAACCTAAAACCGTGATAATAAAAATGTAAAAATGTAAAAATATCGCATTCCACAAAGTAATACATGCCTTTTATTATTAATAATATTTCTTGTTTAGAGCCTCTATGCTGGGTGGTGGGGAGTGGCTTCGGATAGGTAAGATATTACGATTTTTAGCATAACAAAGAAAAAAAGAATAATCTAATAAATAGATCCCTTCACTTTGGGGTAGCACGACTCTGTTGTTGCTAGCTTTCCACTGGGAGGAAGCGACCCGAATTTCACAGCGATTCGTTAATAAAGTAATGGAAAAAAATAAAGATAAATTTTGCGACTCTGTTGCTGCTAGCTTTCCACTGGGAGGAAGCGATCCGAATTTCACAGCGATTCGACAATAAAGTAATGACCACAAAAAACAATAGATGCCTTGACTTTGGGGTAGCGCGACTCTGTTTCTGCTAGCTTTCCACTGGGAGGAAGCGATCCGAATTTCTCAGCGATTCGACAATAAAGTAATGACCACACAAAATAATAGATGCCTTGACTTTGGGGTAGCGCGACTCTGTTGCTGCTAGCTTTCCACTGGGAGGAAGCGACCCGAATTTCACAGCGATTTGACAATAAAGTCATGAAAAAAATACCAACAAATCTAATAAATCCCTTGACTTTGGAGATGACAAGAAAATATCGGGCGCATTTACGTGATTTGTAAAATAGTTTTTACAAATCACGAGGCGCGTCCCGTGATTTGTCAAATGTTTTACATTTGTACAAACCACGGGTTAACAGTATGCAGTGGAAAACCGGCAGAGATCCACTTTTACTTGCTGTATTTGACAAATATATTGTATCAATCAATCAATCAATCAATGAGGCTTATATCGCGCATATTCCGTGGGTACAGTTCTAGGCGCTCTGCAGTGATGCCGTGTGAGATGAAATTTTATACGGCCAGTAGATTGCAGCCATTTCGGCGCATATTTACCTTTCACGGCCTATTATTCCAAGTCACACGGGTATAGGTAGACAATTATTAACTGTGCCTAAGCAATTTTGCCAGGAAAGACCCTTTTGTCAATCGTGGGATCTTTAACGTGCACACCCAATGTAGTGTACACGGGGGGAGGGTTCGGACACCGAAGAGAGTCTGCACACAAAGTTGACTCTGAAATAAATTTCCGCCGAACCTGGGATCGAACTCACGCTGACAGCGGCCAACTGAATACAAATCCAGCGCGCTACCAACTGAGCTATATCCCCGCCCCATTTTGACAGGACACACGTAAACTGCAGGCATGTGTGGACAGCGTGGTCTGATACAGAGCTCACTTGAAGCCCAATGAAATTGTTACTCATCTTAGACTTTCTGGTATTTGCATATTTATTTATTTTTTAAAATGCATTTTCTTGTGTTTCTGTGTATTCCTCTAAAACTCGATCCAAAACAGGCAGACCGCTGTGGTTTAATGAGTGAAATAATTGTTCCGGCTGGGATGCTAATTAGTCCTTCAAAATGAGTACTAAAATCTGCATTGCATTCCCCAAAATGGCCTCACATCCAGCTTTATCACTTTTTTTGTTTCGTTTTTTGTTTGTTTTTGTATACAGTATATTAATTCCGACGCATATTTCACACGTTAAAATGACGGGTGTCCTCTGAATTTGAAGTGGTTACCTGAGGGGGGGGGGGGTGGGGGGTGGGGGGGGGGTGGAAGGACACAGGAGCATGAAGATTGAGAAGGACGGTTATGCTTTGCAATCTAGCAGTCTTGACGAAAACCTAAATAATGTGCCTTCACAAAAAAATTACTTCATTTGAAAGAGGTAAATGATCCGATTATCAAAACGCGATTTGTGAAAAAAAACTACAAGCCTCTGAACAAAAGTGTTAGAAAACATACACGCAAAAAACAAGTACCAATGTACCTCGAATCCCCCTTCCCCCTCCAACCACAACCCCTCCTTCCCCTCTCCCCCCCCCCCCCCCTACAATACAGCACCTATCTTATCCGGTAGCAGTTTTAGTTGTGTAAGGCCGTTGAAAAATATAAGGTCGCTGAATAAGCACACTTTAAGCAAAACAACTGATCACGAGAACTGGACAAAGTCACACTGTTCCACTTTATTTTTTTTTTAAGTTCCACCCCTTCAGTCGACATGATAATAAATAATGCGGTAAGAAGCAAATCACTACATGCAGTGTGCTTCTCGTTCATGTGCACTAAGAACTTATAAAAGAGAACCAACATCTCTCTTTGTCATTCAAACTACATCCACCTTACTCTTCTCTCGCGACAGCACTGCCTGAAACTCTGATAGTTTTGAGAGAACACTTTGTATTTTAAGTCACAAGACTACGCGGTCCCGACAGCCATGTTTTGGGTTCTTCTTACAACGCTTCTGTCTTGTGAGTATACAGCCCAGTGCGACACAACATGTGAACAGATCACACACACACACACACACACACACACACACACACACACACACACACACACACACACACACACACACACACACACACACACACACACACACACACACACACACACAGCCACCTTATCCAATACTTGTCATTCTGCTCCACAGTGACCACAGCTCTCCAGTGGACCGACTCGCTGACCAACAACACAGTGATAACCGTTTGTTCCGCCAGCGACATCCAACTTCCTTGGAACTTCACCCTGTCACCTGACGAGCGTATCGAGGACATCAAGTGGATCTACCGGGCGGAGGACGGCTCTGAGGGACTGATCGCCATCTTTGCTGCCGGTCACTTCAAACCGATGCCTGCCTTCACTGGCCGCGTGCAGTGGACTGGTCAGGGAGGGATCGTGGTCAGTCAGGCTGCTATTGCAGAGTCCGGTAACTACACTGTTATGGTCAGCACTGATGATGCCACACATCCATTGGTCACGTTCTCCAAGACTATCTACGTTCACGTGGCCGGTGAGTCGGTCAGGGATGTTATATTTGCTGTTCTGTGTCCTCTGGTGTTTATTTTCCAATTCTAAATATAAGCATTAATTGATGTCTTTATTTTCGGTTTGTTCTCACCGTATTTTGTAATTCAAAGTGCCATGTTTACAAGGTATGTATAATTTGTATTTGTTATATTGTCGCTACAGACCCGCCCACAGCACAGAGCGGCGAGTTTCACGTGCTTCAGGAACCAGACGCGGTGATCGATAACACGACGGGACAATGGAAAGTGGAACTGACGTGTGGGGTTTTGACCTCCCCCGGTCACCCTGCTGTCCACGTCGTCTGGACGGTCAGTTTGTGTTTGGAATTTCATAAGCAGGAATGTTCCTCTTTTTTCCCCCTTTGTCATAGGGTCTGGTTGGTCGGGTGTGTCTAAAACACACGGGGACACGCGGGGACACGCGGGGACACGCGGGGACACGCGGGGACACACGGGGACGGTGAATTAGCACGCCGGGACGTTATATAATAACATTCTGACTATCCTTTATGTATTTATTAAAAAAAAAATTTTTTTTATTACCGTCCCCGTGTGTCCCCGCGTGTCCCCGCGTGGACACACGGGGACACACGGGGACGGTGAATTAGCACGCCGGGACGTTATATAATAACATTCTGACTATCCTTTATGTATTTATTAAAAATAAAAAATAAAAATTATTAACTTATTTATTTATTAATGTTTTCTTCTTTTTCTTTTTTTCAGAATGTTATAAAATAACGTCCCCGCGTGCTATTTCACCGTCCCTGCGTGTCCCCGCGTGCAGTTAAACTGTCCCCGCGTGTCCCCGCATGTTTTAGACACAGGGGGTGTCTAAAACACGCGGGGACACGCGGGGACACGCGTGGACACACGGTTACACACGGGGACGGTGAATTAGCACGCCGGGACGTTATATAATAACATTCTGACTATCCTTTATGTATTTATTAAAAAAAATAAAAAATATTAACTTATTTATTTATTAATTTTTTTATATTTTTTTTTAGAATGTTATAAAATAACGTCCCCGCGTGCTATTTCACCGTCCCCGCGTGTCCCCGCGTGCAGTTAAACTGTCCCCGCGTGTCCCCGCGTGTCCCCGCGTGTTTTAGACACACTGGAAATAAGCAGTGCGTTCAGTTTCATTCTGTGAGTTCGACAGCTTGACTAAAATGTTGTTATTTCGCCTTGCGCGACTTGTTTTATCATGCTATGAAAAGCGGACTAGGTTTGAAAAGCATTAGGTGCGTGTTTTTTACTTCCCTGTTGATGGAGATTGCATTACTTTGCGAAGGATTCCCAACCCTCCCGAATATCCCTTATTTAATGCTGTGCTAGAATGATGCACGAGTGTACATACCACCACCAAAAGCAGTCTTGAAATGTATATGTGCAGAGGAATGTCAAGAAGTTCCACCGTTGTAACTGATGTACCTTTTCTCAACAAACATACGCTTAAATTATTACACGTGTGTGTATTTCATTCAGTATTTAACATGTCTGTTTATATGTTCCCCAGACCCCAGACGGCCACACGGTGGAGAGTTCCAGTGAACACAACGGTACATTCCGTCTGCTCCTGCCCAACCCTCCGTCTGGAGGTAACTACACCTGCACTCTCCCGCCCCTCTCCCCAGCCACACGCTGTCTCCCGCCACTCTCCCCGCTACTAGAGGGCGCCACTGTCATTGTGGATCAGGTCAAGGCCAGCTTCACTCTGTTGGAGGCCAGACAGCAAGAAATGGAGAAAAACGTTTCAGCTGAAAACGCAAGGTTGCAGACTGAGCTGGATGCTCTGAAAACTCGGCTTGGTGCGTATTATGGATTTGGTTTAGTGAGATATTGTGTGTGTGTGTGTGTGTGTGTGTGTGTGTGTGTGTGTGTGTGTGTGTGGTGTGTGTGTGTGTGTGTGGTGTGGTGTGTTTGTGTGTGTGTGTGTGTGTGTGTGTGTGTGTGTGTGTGTGTGTGTTTGTTTGCCTGTAAGTAGGAAAACGGAACAAACCTGGTAAGACTGTCCACTTCTAATACAGCCGTCTCCTTGTTTGTCTTTCAGATGCAGCCAGCACACGTGTCAGTTTCCACGCCAGGCTGCAGAGCGGCCTCAGCAACTTCCGGGGACGTCTTCAGCCCTTCAACATCATCACCAACGAAGGGGACGCCATCAACGGAACTACAGGCATCTTCACTACACCAAGGGACGGGACTTATTTCTTTGTCGCTTCATCGACGACACTAAGTGCGGATAAGTATGTTTACATGCACCTGATGGCAGAGGGCAGGAGCGTGGCGTTTACACGCGCCAGACGATATTCCAATTACGGCGCAGCAGCAACGTGTCACGCCACGATACACCTCACTGTGGGGGAACGGGTGTGGGTGGAGAGCGGGGCCTCAGATACGTATTATGGCAGTGACAGCACTTCCTTCACAGGATTTCTGCTGGGTGCTGACGACTGGTGACAGGCACTGAGTTGAAAGGTACCATTGGGCTATGCGTTGAAAGTAAATACAACATTACAATTCAGTCAAGCAAGCGATCATGTAATCAAGCAATGGGTCAAGCAATCAAACGTGGAAGAAGGCAAGGAAGCAAGCAAGTATGGAGTGGAATAAACGTTGCTGCTCACTACTTCTGTAAGTTTCACATATGTATATTAGAGAAATACATGCAATTCATATTATATCAAGAAATACAAGAAAGTATATTGAAAGACAAACACATTAAAGAACTCAAGAACAAGCCAGCAAAACACGAAAACACACACATACACACACACACACACACACACACACACACACACGCACGCACGCACTCACACACACACACACACACACACACACACACACTTGCGCGCGTGCGCACTTGCACGCTAGTGAAAGAGGAGAGAAAGAGAAATAAATTATATTATGTTTTACTATCAGACGTTTTTCTATCATAACATATAATTATGTAAACCAATTTTTTTTCTGAACATTATAATACTTGCATTTTGTTAATTACTTTTGTGATATATCAAAATGAAGCAGTTTTTATATCTTTGATATCAATGTATATTTTAACTTTTCGAACGTGTGAATACACAGGCAAATCAAGGAAAGGCAAAATGCTTACATGATGTGCAGTAACAATCAATTCCTGGATGAAAATGATAACTACATTGCCCAGAATCTATACAGCAAAATTAATGTAACTACCTTTTCGCTTTGCCTCCCCTGATACTGGGATAATATCCATGAAGAACATGTGAATCCATGGATCATGCAGTAACAACCAATCCTTGGTAGCAAATGGTGCAGGTAGCCAGATGGGAAGTTATGCACCAAGTGCAATCAGCTCTTTTCAACTTTTGTTTGTCTTTGCTTCCTTGTAATGTTGGAATGAAATGCTGAAAGTGGAAGACAACAATACATACCGGGCAGTTACAACCAATCTCTTCAACAAACTTAGTTGTGTTTGCCAACCTCGGAAGTAATCCTTAGTCCTCATATTCGGTAAGTAATATTCCATGTTGTATTGGTTTGAATACTATAAATTGTTCCCCCCTCTGCTCCTTTCCTTTTGTAAGCCAGAAGGGGTGTTTAGTTTCGGTAATCACTCAGCAATCAAGCAAATCAATCTGAAGCTCGCATTTTTTATGATCCGCAAACTTCGACCATTATTGTTAATATTCACTGAGACTCGACATGTAACCTCTACTTCACAATATTGTCCGCCACGTTACTATGTTAGTTGTCTCTTAAAGCACATTTATAGTTTATCATGCTGTGTTTGTTTGTTGTATAATTAGTCCATGAGTGTGAATAAAACACTGTTTAAATCAAGTTATCCTATAATTATGTGTATTTATGTGCATGTTGTATATTTGCTTCCTGTAAAGTTTGAATATATTTCGTAGAGTGGAAGACAGCACTAGGACACGTGGGGAAAGTAGGAAAATAACGTGTGTTTCATGGGATAGAGACAACAAGAGCCGTGACGTAATGAAATCTAATTTGTTTGGTCAGCCGTACAGAACAATCAAGGAATTACACATAGATATACCTTTTTCTAAAACAAAAAAACAAAAAAACAAAAAAACGAGCAATGAAACAAAGAAGAACAAGAAATTCCTCCGAGGTAGGAAAAACACCCCCGTCCTTACCATTCTCACTGCCACCAACTGAGAAGGCACTGCTAACAAATGTGGTTAAAATAAGTTGATTGAGTGGACAAAGAGACAGGCGGAGAAAAAGACAAATCAATATAACTCTTTCTGTAACACCTACTGACCGCATACAGAAAACAAAAGATCCCGAAAAAAAAAATCGGTTTGCGCTGCGCGCTGAGAGCAGGTATTGAAATATCTCATCGACCAGATTTTGTCCGGGGTGTATCTGCCGCTTCGCCGGGTAGCAAGTAGAGCCGAATACCCGGCTTGAGTGGCGCACTGTACGCCGGCTTCAGACTCGTGGAATGGGAACAGCACGAACATGATTCAGGGGCCATAATGCCATTCCTGATCATATCATGTCGAGTCCCATACTTGTCGACGACGCCCTAGGTACCACATCACAAACAGAACTGTGCAATACACAGGTGTTTTCTACAGACACACTCAAACACACACACACAGAGAAGCCGTATATGTATATATATATATATATATATATATATATATATATATATATATATATATATATATATATATATATATAGATATATATATATATATATATATTTCACTTAATGTTACCTTACGGAGACACAACGGCGTTACAATTGTACCTTGGGGAGACATTGTGAATAGGGAGACAAATTCGTGTCTCCTTTACGTTTTCCAAGCCACCTCTCTCACCAATCGCCGGAAAAACGCGGGAATACACTCCAAAGCGTCACCTAATGGCTGTGCAGAAATTTGGAACAGTCCATTATGTGCTGAGGGTTCTCAGATCGATTTGATTGCAGACATAATATATCTCATTTGATGAAAAAGCGACATTGCGGAGACATTCGGTTTTCTACGAAGATCTTTTTAATGTTGGGCATATATCTACATTATAGAAGTACAATCATATTAGCTGATTAAAATGCCTTTGATTAACGTTTAGTTCGAAAATGTCCCATTTGTTTATAAAAATATATTCCCACATACAAAATTCGACCCCTGAAAATGGACGAGTTCAGTCACAGCGTCTCCTTTTGGGATCTGCGCACGCATATATGGGTCAAATGCGGCCTCCCGCTGACAGCCTGGTTGCAACACTGAACTGAGAAGGTAGGTTATTTTATTTATTTATTGTTTTCTTCTTCTTCTTCTTCTTCTTCTTCTGTTGTAGTGTAAAATCATGTCAAGCACTGTCATCAGACTCAGTCAGAACAACTTCAACAAGGAACAAAGAGTGCATTTGACAGCTATTTTTCGCGCGAAGTCAACTTTCTGTGCGACTTCAAAATGGCTGGCACTCCCCTGTCCCGTGTACGCATGCATTTACCATCAAGTACTGTGAGCTCATGCGGATCGTGGGTTTTCAGATACAGACAGATACCCAGCATGCTCTAAAAGTGACAGAAAAATCAGCTTGTTGAATGTGGTCACTGGACTACTACTACAGTACTGGTATACGGAAGACTGAACTCTCAACTCTGCCACTGACTCTGAGCGACCGGCGACCGAACTTCGATCCCATCTTACGTCCCAAACCACACATCCCTCCCAAAACCCCACACCCATTAGTCTACTCAGATAGGAAAGCTCCATTCACTGGGACATCGCTTCAACTGTTTGGAAACGAAACTTTTCTCATCCATTGGACTTGGTCCGTCCGACATTCGCTTTTAGTTTTGGTTTAGGGATATTTTCAAAATGGCGGCAATTGTAAACAAGTGAACTCCGATCGTCCAAACCTGTCGACTCGACCCATCTCCACACGACATCAACACGAAACGGAGGATCACATTTGCCTTTTTTCTTATCGCTACATTCCATTAGAACATCAGGTAAGCAACTTCAACTTATCAGCATCCTGTCTCGTCCATGACTTGCGAAACAGTGCAGAGGACTTGAGTCAGTCGTAAACTGAAAACGAAACCAGATTCCAATCTCCCCAAACGGTGACACTCACCACAACCAAGAAAACTCCTGACAACATGGCAGATACTGCCTCGGGAGACAGCATTGAACAAACTTGCCTTGTCCTCTTGGATAATGCTTGACGATTGACATAGACGGATAGTGATACACTGATAGAGACTGAGCGCTTGACTCAGAAATCTTCAAAACAACATGGATAAACATTCCCTCCGAGCAGGGCTCATTTGCCTATTGTGCCTACTACTCGCCAATGACATCCTCAAAAATCCAGGACCCCGGGTGGTGAAATTCCCCTGCGGAGAGTGCGGTAAAGCCATAAAGAACTCTGAAAAGAGAGTGGCCTATGATGACTGTATAAGTACTCTAATGTGGTTTCACACCAAATGCATGACAATGTGTGATGAGGTCTACCTTGGCATCAATCTTGATATCTCATGGTTGTGCTGCAACTGTAGCGTAGGCCTCGTACACAAATGTTTTTAACCCTGTAAATTTCCACCCTCTCTTTATCCAACACTCCAGAGAGGTCAGCATCGGGTGCCTCTACCATTGTGGACTTAATTCCTTGTCAAACGGGGTTACCACAGTACTACGAAGAAGAAGAAGGGAGGAACGAAGCCTGAGAACCTGTCAGCGACAACCATGTACATAGTTTGGCACCCATACTGGCCATACTTTTAGCAGTGCTGCATAAAAATAATTTTCTTCTTCAACGTTTGCTGGCGCTGTTTTGTACACAAATATTGACGGATTTATCAATAAGAGAGACGGACTTGGACAAAAACAAATGCAGAGCGAGCATTCTGATACTCAGCCCCAACACTCTGGAAACCAATTCTTTTCTCAATCAAACAAAGTTGCAAAGCAAGACCAAATCCTCCTTCAAATCACAACTAAACACACAATTATTTGAATGATTTGTTCCCGGCTGTTTTTCTCACTTTGTTATTGGGCGCTGTATCATTGCTGTTGATGATCTTTAATAAGTTTGCTTCTTGTGGTCATGCATTGTACTGTAAAAGTTTAACTTCTTACACCAAAGCACTGCCAGTTGGGGCTTTTTGCAGTTTGTAAAACGTTGTCGAGATTAAGTTAGGAGGAGGGCCTCATGCATAAGGGAAAATTTGGCCCTCCGTCCTTTCCTAACTGTAAGACCATATGATATAATCATATAGTGACAAAAACAAACACACGCACACATTCTGACTGTTTTACTTTTTATTGCAGATTAATTTGATCGCTGTACACTCACAGACCATGGCGACAGCATCAGAAGTCTTTCAATTCCTTGGAAAAATGTAAAACTTTCTTTTTCTCTCTCTGCCTCCTTCTTTCTCTCACTCTCTGCCACCCTCTCTTTTCATAGTGTGTATATATATGTAACATTTCACACTTTTAAAAGGGATGCTTGGGGATGACTTTAATGTATGCCTGACTTCATCTATCGATTATCTGTCAGAGCTCCCTGTGGGATTCAAATTAAAGAGTCAAGATGACCCCCTGTCCAAAAATCTGGGAGTCATTTGGAATTTTAGGGCGGTCATATTTTATGAAGGATTTTTCTCCAAGTTTTACGTGTGTGAAAATGTTAATAATTGATTTATATAAAATACGCTGCCGGTTCATAACAAAGTGAATATACCATATTCATCAACAGACAAGTGGAATTGATTGCCACAAAAATTGATTTCTAATTACTCTCGGGTTCCGAATAGCGGTACGGGTTTGAATAACAGTACAGGGTGACATTTTGCAAGTAAATCCATACTAGTACGGGGTTGCATTTTGTACATTCATTCAGACGTTCTTATTTTGCTTTTTATTCTCTTTGTGTTCTCTTAAATTGTGAGAAACAAGTAAGCATATAGGGTTTGAATAAGCGTACACGCTGCATGCAATTGTGATGGGCAAAACAATTGTTATTATTATTATTTTTATTTTTTTTAATAAGCATACAGACCCGAATAAGGTCATACAGTCTACATTTTTTGTCTAGAGTATATACGCGAACGGTACATGTACGCTTATTAGGAACCTGAGAGTAACGAACTGTGAAGCATACATTTATCGCAACTGGTAGACTAGCATTAGTTTTGGCCATCTCTGGCTTGTCATAGTTTGAGGAAACAGCCGACGCAAGGGTGCTCACTCTGTACATCACTAATATATATCCTTCCGGCTGCGCATGCGTAACAGCCTTACCAACTTTTCTATCGAATTGGAAAAGACGTGTCTCGTTTCTCTCGATTTTTTTGAAATATCGGTTTCTTTTGCTACGGTGTTCGATATTATTCACGCGTCACGCTTTACCTCTGTGGTGTGCTGTGTGTGGTTCCCTAGACGTCGAGACGTCCGCCTGGTTTTCGGTGAACGAGGGAAGTTGTTACTTCATTTTTCCTTCATTGTATGTGTTAAATAGAGGTAACCATTGCTGAATTCTAAAAAGGCTCTTGCCGACTTTTTTAGACTTGATAAGGACATCAAGTTTTCCCATAAAGACTCCTCTTGTTTTCTGTCGTTCTTACCCGAGTTCAGGGCGAAGAACCAAGACAAACTCTCCGAGTCTCAGTCTATTGAAATTAAGAGTCTCTCTAACGTCATAGAACGTGATGATGATGATCGCCTAAATGTCCTGTCCGTGCAGTCAAATATTACCTCAGACGAACAGATAGTTACAGATTAGATAAAAGAAAGTTCTTTCTGTCCCTAATCAAGTCCTATTCAAAGGATTTAACCCAAAACACCATGGCTGCTTGGCTTCGCAATCTGATCGTGGACGCCTACAAGCATGCTCGTTTGGCTCCACCCATTGGCGCTTCCCGAACTCACGAAATATGCAAGGTCAGTACGTCTATGGGCTATATGGCGAATGTAAGCATGGCAACCCTAATGAGGGCAGCATACTGGCGTAGTGAGTCAACTTTCACCGGTCATCTTCGGGATGTGCGAGTGAGACGCCATAACGACACCTTTGGCATCGTCGGTAAATAGCCAGTGTGGACTTCAGGGAGAACAGACAGTACATCAAGCATCGTTTGGGGATCGTCTCCGATGTCGTGCAGCTCTATCTGCGATGATTCCGTCGTCAACGTCAAATACAGACATTTGCAGATGGTTTTATAAGGCCTAAAAAAAAAATAGGTGTGGTTACGGTAACCCGACCTACCCTATTTTTAGGGGCCGATCCTATAACTTTTTATTACATTTGTCACACACAAAAAAAAACCGAGTGCAAAAAACGCAATGAAAGCGAAAGCGCCCGAGTCGCACACTTATTTCCCTGTCAAGTAGGTTTAATTTGTACACATTAGAAAAAAAAGTGATTGCCTACCTACCTACCCTATTTTTTTTGGCTATGTTACCGTAACCACACCTATTTTTTTTGTGGCCTAACCATTCGAAATCTGTATCGCGTTTATCGTTTGTGTCGGTTTCGGTTATTCGATCGTCAAATGAACGTTATGTTAATTATCTAATTATGACACTGACCTGGACACCGGTTACGTGAAAAACAAACTGTAAAATCAATAAAGCGCAAATCATAAATTATGTGTAGAACCCGCGACCCCCCAACCCCAAACCGCCCCCTTGTAATGGGCTAATTATCGCTAATACAATAAACTGTTCGTTCTCTCTCTCTCTCTCTCTCTCTCTCTCTCTCTGTCACTCCTACGCTTCGACTGATAACACATCTGAATGGCTTGCCATCTTTTTTCAGGAATGTCATCAGGTATCCTGAAGATGTATTGGTGCCAAATCTGGTGAATAATCAAGCAGAGATAGAAAAGGAAACAAGAGAAAGCAGAACAGAAGGCAGGTTTCACGGTTTTGATCACACCATCTCACATTTTCACAACAGTAACAAACAATTAATACAGTTAAAAAAATGTATTTATTTGCAAGATTAATCATTAATTAATGCAAAAAAATCCCTATTAGGGATAGCGGACACCTGTCAGCTGACATATAAGCACCGATATGACCCCCCCTAAATTTGACCAGAACGCACACAAATTATAAACGGTTTCTGAAGACACACAGCCATTGGCAAAAGCAATTATAGTGTACATACACTTTAACATTATTGTTATTGAGCTTAATAAATGAAATCGGATTAATATTTACATTATAGAAAGGCTTAAAATGTCCAAATGTTGCGCAACATTTGAAGAAATGAGAGCGTTTTTCAAAAATCCTACTTGAAGACTTACACATCAAAACTGAAGGATGATTTGACATGGGAAATGGTCTAAAAGAAGGCACACACTCTCCTTTAGTATGCACTGATATATACATAATTTAACAACATACAAGAGGAATAATTTGTCAATTAATAAAGCAGCAAAAAGACATGAATAGAAGCACAACTGTCAGAACAGACACTGTGTGGAAGAAAATGCAAAATTCTATTCATTCATGTGCTACAACTACACAGGAAAGTTAACTCCATAATTGCCAGTGATTGTTGATTGATAAACCAAACATTCATTGATTCAACAAGTGGTTGACATGCAAATTGACAAAACAAAAATCCGATGAACATTGTAAAAACCCACAATAAAAACCAATTAAAATGAAATCAACACACAAAAATATGAATCTCATATCTTGAAAAGGACATTTTAAAAACAACCTGAGCACTGTCAAATTATAATAGTTGCTGCTCTGTATTTTACTGGTTAAAACTTACATGGTCATTTTATATTCTCTCTCGCACTCTGTCTCGCTCTCAATCATTCTCTATCTAGATCACAATCTCCACACCTCCATGACAATTATACAGCCATACAAACCATTTACAGGAAACAAAGGACAGTGCCACCAGCCTAGAGGTACATATCACATGGTGACAGTATCGTCAAAATAAAGTTGTTCTAATAACAGAAGAATACACATAATTATTTGCACAAACATTTCATTGACTAGATGATCGACTTGCACTTTCATCAACACATAGAAGCTGATCACACACATTCACCAGCCTGGAGGTACATATCACATGCTGACAGTATCATCACAATAAAGCTTTACTATAGTAAATACTAATATCAGAATAATACATATAATTATTTACACAAACATTTCATTGACTAGATAAGCCACTTTCAGAACTTTCATCAACACAGAGAAGCTGATCACCAGATTGTAAGGTGGGACTTGTTTGTTGCACCTGCCAAATTTCACATAATTTCTTAGTTGTATTTTCAAAAAAGAAACCTACCAAGTGTGTGTGTGCATGTGTGTTTGTGCCTCAGAGAGAGAGAGAGAGAGAGAGAGAGCGAGTTCTTATCAAATGTCACTGCGTCCTCTACCGTCGAACCAAGATGTATGTCTGACTTCGACACTCACACGAGAGTTTGACGTCGTCGCAGCCATCGTCATTGCTGCAATCACGTTACTTGGCTTGACGGTAGAGCATCAGTTTGAGATTTGATATGTGAACTGTCTTAAAAAAATATTCAACAAATTTAAATGGGCGCCTGTGACGCCATTAGTAAAATTAGGCCAAAAACCAGGACACATGAGAATTAAAGCGATGCTTATCAGAATGAAGTAAGGCCTGTAATGTATAAAGGGACTTTTTAATTTCACTTTTTTTTTTATTTCAGGACAAGGACACCACAACTTCACTGGATATCCGCAGCTGTGTGGCCAGACAGAGTCATCTGGATCGCTTCAATCTTCTGGTGCGACACGGTCACCTGGATCGCTTTAGTCTTCTGGTGCGACACGGTCACCTGGATCGCTTCAGTCTTCTGGTGGTACGCTCTCATCTGGATCGCTTCAGTCTTCTGGTGCGACACGGTCACCTGGATCGCTTCAGTCTTCTGGTGGTACGCTCTCATCTGGATCGCTTCAGTCTTCTGGTGTGAGACGGCCGTCACCTGGATCGCTTCAGTCTTCTGGTGGTACGCTCTCATCTGGATCGCTTCAGTCTTCTGGTGGTACGCTCTCATCTGGATCGCTTCAGTCTTCTGGTGGTACGCTCTCATCTGGATCGCTTCAGTCTTCTGGTGGTACGCTCTCATCTGGATCACTTCAGTCTTCTGGTGAGACACGGTCATCTGGATCAAAAAGGCACTCTTCTCCTGCATCATCACAGCCTTCTTCCAAAAAAGGTATTTCTTTTCAAGAATATAGAACTATGACGTATGCGTGCATAACGTGAACATGTGGTTAATGTTATAAAAGATTGGGAGAAAAAAGAAAACAAGATGGCTAGCCATTCAAATGTGTTCTCAGCCTAAGCGTAGGAGTGACCTAGAGAGAGAGAGAATTTTTGTATCAAATCTCACACTGCGTGGTCTACCGCCAAGCCAAGATGTTTCTCTGACTTCGACATTCACACAAGAGTTTGACGTCATGGTTCAGGCGTTCTCGTGTGTACAAATGACTTTTCTGTGCTGAAGTCTATCTGTGTAAAAATGTTCAGCTCTCTTGGTCAAAAACTGTGGAAAACAGTTATGTTCCGTTATAACCGTCTTTCCCGATAGCGCATAATTACGCTCAGTACCACCGAGCCAACCAGAGACAACAGCATGCAGTAAGGACTGGACGGACTATCACCCATCCAAATCCTCTTCACATACATGTATACTGACAGGCAAAAGAAACGCAATCGAGGCCAAAGAAACAGATAAAAGAATTGCGTTTCTTTTGCCTGTCAGTACTAAATTGGTTCATTTGGAGACACTTTTCATAACAATGTAGCCCTTCGGGAGACAATTTACATTTAGGAGACGCTTTTACTGTCTCCCTAATGTCAAAA
The DNA here is from genome assembly GCF_037325665.1 of Littorina saxatilis. Lineage (NCBI taxonomy): Eukaryota > Metazoa > Mollusca > Gastropoda > Littorinimorpha > Littorinidae > Littorina > Littorina saxatilis. The sequence goes on along the minus strand of NW_027126290.1, from coordinate 26,333 downwards.
CGCTCATTTTACAGAAAATAAAATTGCAAACTTTCGTCTCCTCAGGGCGACGAAGTTAGTGAGAATGCCTCTATTCAACTCTGTTCCTTCTGCAAAAAAGTTCCTCAGAAAAGTAGGTTATTTTGGAAGAATAAGTCTTAATTAACAGCCTATTGTGTTTTCAGCGTAGCAATAGGGCCCGATATTTATACGAGACAAGTATAATGCCGACGAGTCGAAGACGAGTTGCATTATACTTGTTCGAGTCTAAATATTGGACCCTATTGCTACGATGAAAACACAATGTGTTAAAATCATGTTTTTGTCAGCAACAAATACCAGAATGGTCCATGTCATTGATTGCAGACGACCTGTAGTTCCCTTTCCGCATGAAGCCACGGAAATAACCGAACATTGAAAAACCCACGGACATGTATTACGGAGAAAACTCGAGATAACCGGATGTTTAGCATTACGTCAATATATGCTAACAGGCATGGGAATTGTCCGCCGAATGGCGGATTTCCGCCGAATTTTTTTTTTGTTCCGCCGAAAATGCAAAAGTGTCCGCCGAAAAAATAAAGGGGGGAGGCACACAAAAAAAGCACCGGTTACTTTGGCCTTTGCGCAAAAGCCCGCGAAAACTTTCCGTACTTTGTTCACGCACTGCTACCGCCTGCCTCAGTTATTGAACTTTTATGTTTGAAAGTAAACCAGATTGCACAGATTGTGTTACAAGTTACATTTTCCTGTTTGTCTCAACAGATAATTTTTTTTACAAATTTAAACCATATATAATACATGTAAGCAAAAATTGGTAAATTTTTGTACTAAAAACTCTGAGTCTAAAAACAGAATTTAATGGCAAACTTGGAGCTCAGATGACACCAGATTGCACCATCTGGGTTCACTGGAGAAAAAAATTTTCCGGGGGGGCATGCCCCCGGACCCCCCTAGTAAGGCTAGGCGCTTCGCGCCGTCGATTTGACGCTTCGCGTCTTCAGTTATAAATTTTCCGCCTTTTTTACAATTTTCAATTCCCATGCCTGGCTAAGAATCATATGATGTCATGACGTATCATGCTTGCCTACGTAGATTGTATGTTCAAAAGTCTGACTTCTGTTGAGAATACATTCGCGTGGTGAAGACTGCGGTAAATCTGTAGATGATAAGAGAACAAGGATTGTCTCAGAAGAAACGACTAAATGTTTCAGACCGGTAACTTCATTTCAACATTGCACTATACAATGGACGTTCTATGTGACAGGAGAGTTTGCTGATTTTGTGTTAAACATTGGAGAGATCGTCTGCTAAAATCAGGGATAGGCGATCTCTTCAGATTGCAGCTTCTGGAAATTTGCAAGGTTTGTTGCCTGTTAAAGAACTGGATTTTACACGTAATGTATCTTGTATGTCATGTACATTAAGCAACAACAAAAACACACACAAAGCAAATGGCATCGTCTGTCGACTAGTCACATAAAAAAAAAACTGGCGATGTATGCGTGTACTTTATACACGTGAAAGAAACCGGAACCATTCGTCTTTGTTATTGCCAATATGCTTTTGGATATTGGCAAAAATGGCCGACTTCCGTAGCATTAGGGCAATTTATGCTTTGATGATCGGAAAAGGGATGTGTGAGACCACCCAATCACAGCCCCCAAATTACCCCAAGTCACAAATTTTGCGGGTCCCTTTCAAATTTTGCGCATCCCCTTGTCTTTTAGTTTTAAAAAAACACAAATTAAAAACACATACTTTTAATGCTACTTGTGTTTTGATTTATTTATCTTGAATCATGTGCTAGTTACAGCATTTGTATTGGTATTGTCATGGCAAAATCACTTTCTGTCTGTGCGAGACACGGAACCGTATAATTATGACGTAAAGACTGGGTTTCTGGAGTATTTTGTTCGAACGTTGTTTTGTCTCAATGTCTGTCTTGATGAACCCAGTATGTATTTCCTATACTGTCTTGTGTCGTGCATAGAGGGGAGGTAACACTCCAGTACTATACTGTTCAAAAAAAGAAACGCATAGTTGCTACTTGCCAAATTTGTTTTATTTTTCGAAAAAATTAACAGAAAATCCAATATTTAGATTATTTGTTTGAAATTTGGTATGGACACAGTTGAATGCACACACAGTTCATTTGCATCTTCAAATCAATCAGTCAATCAATACGATTGGGTGCCGAGGCTGTCAAGTCAGTGGGGGGTGTGACTGCCTTGAGCAGCAACAACTGCCCGGCACCTTCTGGGCATGGACTGGATCAGATGCCGGATATCTTGCTGTGGGATGGTGTCCCACTCCTCCTGAAGTGCCTGCAATAGATCGCGGTGATTTGTCGGCGCTTCTTCTCGCCTGCGCACGCGTCTGTCCAATTCATCCCAGAGGTGTTCTATCGGGTTCATGTCTGGCGACATGGATGGCCAGGGAAGCACCTGGACATGGTGGTCGGTGAGGAACTGGGTGGTGAGTCGTGCTGTGTGCGGGCGAGCGTTGTGCTGCTGGAATATGGCATCCTGGTCAGCCAGAAGAGGAAGGGCGTGTGGGCGCAGAATTTCCTCCACGTATCGCTGGGCAGTTATGCGCCCTTGGACGTGTACCAGGGTGCTCCTTCCAGCGGTATTGATCGCCCCCCACACCATGACGCCTCCACCACCTTGAATGGGTGCCTCATCCACACAGTTGGGCGTGTAACGTTTGTTTACTCTCCGGTAGACCCTCCTCCGACCATCATGTCGCTGGAGCAGGAAGTAGGACTCGTCGCTGAACCACACGTGTCTCCAGTGATTCCGGACGGTCCAGCGAAGGTGCTGGTTGCCCCACTGCACTCGGTTCTGGCGATGGCGGCGGGTGAGGACAGCTCCTCTGTGAGGTCTGCGAGCTCTCAAACCAGCTTCATGCAGGCGGTTCCGCACGGTCTGGTCCGATAATCGGTGTGGCCCGGGGAGAGCCTGGACAGAAGATGAGGCCGACAGGAAACGATTCCGGAGGTGGCGGAGCCGTATGAAGCGGTCGTGAGCAGCAGTTGTCGCCCTTGGTCTTCCCGCTCGTGGCAAGTCAGCGACGGAGCCAGTGGCTTGAAACCTGACCCACAGTCTTCTGATGGTGCTCTGGGACACGTGGAAGTGCCTGGCGATTGCACTTTGACTTTGGCCTGCTTGTAAACGACCCAATGCAATTTGGCGGTCTTCTCTGCTCAATCGAGCCATCTTTCGTCGCTGAATTGTCGTCTGATTTCTTTGTGGCGAACAATCCGCTTTTATGGGTTTTGGAAGACATGGTGAGAGCTCAATATTCCCCGAGTTTCACGAGATTACACTGAAGCATGACGAGTGGTCATGCCAAATGAGCAATTTTGACATTGTAGCCACTGATAACGCATGCGTCACGTGCAGAGCTCACTTGTGGCAATGGACGAAAGGTCGACGACCAGATAAACATTTTCTGCAGTTTGGTGGCTATCCTTGTAGCCAACTAAATTAACCAAATATTACAAGCTATGCGTTTCTTTTTTTGAACAGTATACTTCGAATGTCGCCTGAGCACCACGACCGCGATCGTTTTAGAAGATTGTCAAACTGAAAGGATTTGTTGACCCATAATTTTTGCCTGAGTGATTAGAAAACTTGCGCATCCCAGGGACGCGCTCACGTTCCATTTTGTGCGTCCTCTGAGATATTTTGCGCGTAAAGGACGCGCTCGAGCGTGTCATGGAGACCTCTGAGTGCCCCTTAGCAGTTAGCCTGAGCCACATTGTGGCTCTTATTTCCATGAAATTACTTTATAAATTTGAGCCACTTCAGAAGGTACTCTTGCTGCAGGCGATGACTTGCTACCCATTCTGCTCTGCCCACCCACTGGCCACCCAGAAGCCGTGCTTTTTTTGGTAAACCCAAAAAGCAAAGACATGTTTTGTCCTGGAGCGGCCCTTTAAATGGTCATCAGTATATATTTCAAGGTGTAACAGAAGTACATTAGGGAGACAATATTTTGGCTCCTAGAGGTTTTCCATAGCACTATCCTGGCTAATGCCTGAAAAACTGTACATATCTTATTTACAAGTTTGTTTCAGTCACCTCACACATTCCTCAAGTGAGAAGTGGGCCTGTCTGTCTGACATCCCTCCCTAAACTCATAGTAACCTATTTAGAATTTAGCATTTAAAGGGACACTCCCTGGTGTGGCAGCATGTATACTTGTCTGATGCTGCACCGCCCTGAAATTAACCCAAGGTAAATTGACTGGGCGTTAACACTATGAAATATAAACTTGACTAAATGTAAAAAAGGGACACTCCAGAGGAAATTTGGGGAGGGTCATAATCCTCATCTTCCAGGTTGCTAACAGTATCAGTATAGCGCAGTGTTGTTCAGTGATGATTATTCTTTGAGATTTAGGGGGTCAAACTTAGCAATGTACATTTTCTCACCAATTTTCAGAGTGTCACCTGGATATTTTAGGGGGTCACATAACCTGAAGCTGAAAAATGTTCTTCACTCGTTCACAGTGACACACACTCTCACACAGTTGCAAATTCAAAATAAAACCTGTCTTAGAAAGCGTCATTTTTATTTTACATTGTACTTGTAGTTTAACACTTGCAAGTTGCAGCACTGAATTCAATGAATTTTAATTCGTACAGATCCGATTTGATGCGTCAGGATCAAAATCAGTGCCTTACTCTGCAGCAGATTTCATGCGTCAGATATGCAGATTTCTGCGTAATAATCATCACTGGTTATTTGAAACTTTATTTGACATTTGAGTCTTCTTTCGCGTAGATCCATTTTCTATTTTTATGGGATTTTAACGTCTCGCACGCGAGCTAATTTAAAAGTGCATAATAAGTATTTTTGACCCCTGGCATGCATCCTGAACTCAGGTCAAAATGAGTTCAGCTCATTCTCTCCCTGACTGGACGCTACAGTCCTACGCGAATCTATCAAAACAAAAATACAGAGCTATCTCCCATATTTGAGATCAGTGTTCGCGAGACGAAAATATTGCAGATTGGCCGACTTCGACAGTGATCTCCGTTCTGTTCTTCACAGTTATGATAAAGACATCGTTCTAAGGTCAAAACAAGTCGAAATTTTGGGACTGCTGCCGGAAGGAGACCGTAATATATGGTTTCATCACTGTCAACTGGTTACAGAAAAAAATCGTCTGCTCCAGTTAGCGCTGAAACCAAACGGTTGATTATCACGTGACACTTTTGCCATATTTAGAGTTGTTTGCACAGTAAATACAGCCGCGAAAAATAGCTCGCTTGAAACTGTCTTGCATATCAATTCCTTTGTAAGTCGTAAATCATCCCAAAAAGCTCGGTCGTAAGTCGCGTTTTGGGTCATTATCCATGACGATACCTAGGATTTGCGTCTTCCCAACTCCTAAGGAAGTCGCCGCGGATTCTATCGTGCGCGAGATTTAATTTTTTTGTTGTCTCGCGATAGTTCGAGGAGCAAGAGCCGCTATGTATTGTTTTCGTCTTTTCGAAGTTGCGTTTTCATGTGCGTAGTGTCCGTTTGTGACAGTGTTAACACTTCCTACGGTCCGAAAAATCGTGTCCGCGTCCGTAAGTGGCAGGTGTCCGTCCGTTAAAGGTTAGTTATTGTTGAAATCGTGTTCGTTCCATGATAAACTGTCCGTATGTAGCAGGTGGCCGTTACAACAAGGGTCCGCTAGACTCAGGTTTTACTGTAGAAAGAAAATTAACCAAATAATTCTACAATATTGTTCAAAATAATATCCATAGTATGTTTGCACACATTTCCCTGTCAAGGTGTAATTTTGTTTGCATGAGAAAAAATAGTTTAAAAAAGTTATGGCCTACCCACTTTCCCTTTTTTTTTTTGGGGGGGGGGGGGGGGGGCAATGTAAATATTTGTTCATTCCAGTCAAGGCTCAAATTTAACATGGGCTTGATTGTACAAGGTAAGGAATTTAAGTATTATCCTATCAAGTATTATGATACTGTACATGAAGATACATTAATTGAATAGCCTTCTTATCTCGAAGATGGAACTCTTAAAAACAAATGTTAGACCTGACAGAACATTTAGTTCTGACCCTGGTCCACCTAATGCCCCTAATAAATCTTTATCTTCTTCCACAGGTAGAGCTGACATTCAACAGTTCTTGGCAGAAACAGGGTTAAACTACACCTGGGAGTCTGTGCGGAACAAAGTGGTGAATGAGAGAGCAAAAAGACTACAACTTGTTAACAAACGAGCAGAGAGCTTCACATAGAGTCTGTGTTTAGAGAAATATGCAACTCAGAGAAACAAGCTATTAATAGTGTTTCCACTCCTTTGCTTGTTCAGAAACTAGCAAAACGGACAGCGTCAAAAACTTTGGGGACAGTGTGACTGTTGTGTGTTGGAAATTTAAAGCAAACGAGACATTTACAGGTAGAGCTGACATCCAACAGTTCTTGGCAGAAAAATGTGGAAACTACACCTGGGAGTGGAACAAAGTGGTGAATGAGAGAGAACAAAAAAGCTTAAACTTAAGAAACGAGCAGATAGCTTTGCTTTCAGTTACATCTCCTAATTGTAGGAACAGTTTGATGGTGAGTTTATGGAGAAGTACGCAACTGTGTAAAGTGGAATATTAAATGTTTCTAAGCCTTTTCTTGTTGTACAGTTGACACCGGTTAACAGGGCACAAACGGGAATTTGAAAATCGGCTCCTGTTAACCGGAGCTCCGGATAACAGGGCACAAACGGCGATTTGGTCAATTTGCTCTCGTTATCCGAAAATTTATTTCCCCCAAGTCCAAATTTCGATTTAAATGTATGAGCTACGTGTTGGTTTTGTGAGCGTAGGATCACATGTTCGAGAAATAAGAATACAATTTGAGAAATTAGGTGAACACATTGAAAACGTGAGCGTGTATCAGCCTGCATGTGACCGAGCTACTAAAACCGAACCAAAATGCACGAAAACTACGAAAACTCTGTTCAAATGTTCTAAATCACGTGAAATTACATTGATTTTTAGTCAGAAAAACCGTGAAAAGTTCCCGCTAACCGGAGTGCCACGGCTCTCACAGTCCACTGCTAACCGGAGCTCATTTAGTCATGCAAAGAAGAAACGGATTCGGTATTATGGAAATCGGCTCCCGTTAAGCTAATTGCTCCTGTTATCCGGTGCCCCGTTAAGTGGAGTCGACTGTATTTTGGATATATAATGCAACTGTTTTTTTGGTTCCATGGTCACCTCATGCACCCCCATACCCTCTGTGGTATGAGCCATGTATAGATACTTATGTATTTTATTTTTATGTTTGTATTGAGGGGATTGGGAGACGAAGGTGGGGTCGGCTCTATGTTTCCGCGTCACTATGTTTCCGCATCTCTATGTTTCCGCATCTCTATGTTTCCGCTTCTCTATATTCTCGAAAAAGTCCGAGAATATATAGACACTCTGATTGTGTAGTTCTGTGCACTGTTTGCTATGCAGCCTGCCTGATTGTGTAAAACTGTATACTGTTTGCTCCCCCTTAGGGTCAGCCTGGGGAACCTGCGGGGGCTTCTGTCGTTTAGTTCCCAGGGTCACCTCATGTACCCCGATGGGGTGTTTAAGGTGTGTGTTTTCTTTATTTTCTTTATCATTTTGGGGATTTCTGCCTTCTTGGTTCAGTCACCTGTATTTCACTTTTAAAACTCCTTACTCCCTACACTGTCACAGCTGACTACCATTGGATGCATGTTATTCTCTGTTGTATGAGCCATGTATAGACTTATATTGTGTAATTGTATAATTATATAGTGTAGGTTTAGGGAATTGGGAGATGAAGTTAGGTGCCAATATTGTGGAATTATTCTATAATAGGGTGGTAGTATTTGGCAATTTATGCCTGTTTTTATTGTTAATTTAACAATATTTTCATTACTTTTACAGTGCTTCATTTTGCCGGGGCGCCCGCGCCATTCACGCGTCATTTTTCAAAACATTTAAAAACAATTTATTTTCTTTTTTTTCTTTCATTTACGTCGCCGATTTCTCCACGCTAGCGATCGGAGGTCGCCGACTTGAGATTAAACAAGTGAGTCACTGAATCACAAGTGTGTCAGTGAATTTGATTCATTGGCTTTGCAGAGAGGAACCAATCAGAAAGCATCTTTCTTTTCCGCTTGTGTTTCAAAAGCTGAGCATGACGTCACGTTGATCTAACGAACAATTTCGCTATGCCGCCTCCTCCTGTGAAGAAGCTGAAGGCAAAGCTATAACTGGAATCAGTGGACTTGTACAGACCAAACTCACTTTCAAGCTTCCTGTAGCTGTCAGTGAGTCTGACGAAGGTAGATATTTTCTGTGTTTACTGAACCCATGGGAGAAGGGGAAAATGGGTGAGGGTGTGCAGTGCACATGGGTTTGACATCACATCTTTTCTGATTGTCTTCCGATTTTGGAGACAGATTCTCCGACTTCTGAGATTACTCAAATTTACTGTTGCTGCTGTTTGGAGCGACTCTCTCAGTCTCTTATACACACACACCCCCCCCCCCCCCCCCATAATTTTTTTTTTGCTGCTCGATTATCTCCCGTATGGCGCGCTTTCAGTTTTATTGACCCCTCATTTTCAGTGGTCAGGGGTCATTTGACCCCTCATGCTCTAAAACAAAATGAAGCACTGCTTTTATACTGTTTTTTAAATCTGGTTTCGAAAAGTTGAGGTCAAGCCTCTACGTTGCCAGCATCTCCCAATTTTATGGCCTGTAAACATGGTTCATCGATGGGTTAGTGACATGCCTCCAATGTTATTTTTGGTTTTTTAGTGGGCAGTGTGGGGACGCCCTGAGATAGTCTACGTGATTTGCTGGGCGTTAAGCAAATATGAAATGAAATGAAATTGTGTAGAACTGTGCACTGTTTGCAATGCAGCCTGTCTGATTGTGTAGAACTCTGCCCTTTGCTGGCAAAACAAAGCAACTCCATTGGCTGCGCAAGCGCAGAACGAAGTAACTCTGTTGGCGGAAGTTACGCCCCTGATTGGTTTTGGCAGTGCGTGGCCAATGGAGTTGCTTTGTTTTGCCTGCAAAGGGCAGAACTGTGTTTTTCTGTATTTTCCTGTGTAATTGGCATCTACATATGTTAGATAACATGTGGCGGCTTCCCCCTCAGGGTCAGCCTGGGGAACCTGCGGGGGCATCTGTATTTTAGTTCTCAGGGTCACCTCATGTACCCCGATGGGGTTCCCCCTCCGGGTGGGGGCCTGTGAAATCTTTCTGTACCACAGGATAAAAAAAATAGCCCCGGCGTGTCTCCTGTCAAGTAAACAGGTTCATTTTAGTTTCTTTACCTCATTTTGTTTATTCTCAATTATGACTTTTCTATCTGTTATTCATCTTTTCTTGTCTATACATTTCCTCTGTGAACTTTCTGCTATCTTTTTGCTTAATCTGATAAATACATCTTTCATCTTCTTATAAAATTCTTGAACTCTCCTTTTGTTCCTTGTCTCGTGATTCTTGTTCAGTTTAATCTGTTAGTGTTCTGATGTAAGCCCAGCAGTAGGTAGAATAAATTCTATTGTAACAAAATACTGGGAACTGGCCTTCTTCCAGTATGTTTTTAGTACATTGTATGTGCGGCTGCTGGGGCACTTTGTGATAGGTTATGGCGATTGTAAAACAAGGATTACTTGACAAGGAACTTCCCCCTTCCCCACCATCCCCAGCCCTGAGAAGGCTCTTCGTAGTCGGCGGGGCTTAAAACAATTTAAAAAAAAATGTGGCGGCTTATTGATTGCTCTGGCGTCGTATATAGAGTAGCGGGCAGGGTTTACCCATACCTAGAATTGTGTACTGTTTGCTATGTAGCTTGTCTGATTGTGAAGAACTGCCGTGTACTGTTTGCTATGCAACCTTACACTTTTGGAGTATCTAGCCCTTAAAAAGATCTTCTCCAGAGTACAGCTAAGTACTCATTTTATTTCGAAATACTGTTACTATTCTCTGGCACAAATGCACACATGTTTGGGAACAAATACAACATGGAGTATTTGCCCAGTTAATGTTGCGGTTATTTTGCATGTCTTGGGAATTATATCCCCTCTTACTTATTATTTGTACTCGGAACTCAGTAGTTTAGTCTTTCCGTACACATGTATTCGATGAAATGAGTTTCCACTAAATAATGTTCTTCTAACAGCTTTTAGCTGCCCCAAATTTCTGGAAGAGAAAATATCCCAACAGAAACCATATAAATGGAAAGACAACGATGATTAGCTCTTTTACCTTTAGCTCTTACTATTATTGTTGACGAAATCTATCATTATGTTTTAATGTCGCAAAAAGGGAAATAGTGTCAGTAGGAAGATAATATTTGTTTAACTATTTTCCTATATAACTGAACAATGGACCCATGTGCTTTTTGTGAAACCATGTATCAAGAAAAGTTTACATTATAAGGTAGAAACGAACTTGATTTGTTTTATATTTTTCTCTTGTGTTCAATGTGGTATTGTTCTTGTGTGATTGCGCACATAATAAGTGTATGAGTGCGTGTGTGTATTTGTGTGTGTGGCTGAGCCTTGCAACAAATTTGGCCCCTATATACGCCCCCTAATCACAGATAAAGACACATAAAAGCAAAGTAGTTGCTTTAGACCTTTGTGCCATATGGTTAGGTATATATAGTCTCGAAATTTAATGCAATCAATCGGACCTAACTTCCAGTCAGTGTGCCAAATTTGATAGAAATCGGTGAATTAGTTCTGAAGATATACGCCGTTAAGTCGGGAAAGAGCTACACATCCACCCATATATCTCAATAAAGTATTTCTGGACTTTGATGTTCTCCGAACACTCGGGGATAACACTACACAAAATATATGTAACTTTGTGTACAAATCTTCACTTACGGAGACATGTCTCCATAGAGTCATATTTTTGCTTATGTCTATATACGCCCCCTAATCACAGATAAAGACACATAAAAGCAAAGTAGTTGCTTTAGACCTTTGTGCCATATGGTTAGGTATATAGTCTCGAAATTTAATGCAATCAATCGGACCTAACTTCCAGTCAGTGTGCCAAATTTGATAGAAATCGGTGAATTAGTTCTGAAGATATACGCCGTTAAGTCGGGAAAGAGCTACACATCCACCCATATATCAATAAAGTATTTCTGGACTTTGATGTTCTCCGAACACTCGGGGATAACACTACACAAAATATATGTAACTTTGTGTACAAATCTTCACTTACGGAGACATGTCTCCATAGAGTCATATTTTTGCTTATGTCTATATACGCCCCCTAATCACAGATAAAGACACATAAAAGCAAAGTAGTTGCTTTAGACCTTTGTGCCATATGGTTAGGTATATAGTCTCGAAATTTAATGCAATCAATCGGACCTAACTTCCAGTCAGTGTGCCAAATTTGATAGAAATCGGTGAATTAGTTCTGAAGATATACGCCGTTAAGTCGGGAAAGAGCTACACATCCACCCATATATCTCAATAAAGTATTTCTGGACTTTGATGTTCTCCGAACACTCGGGGATAACACTACACAAAATATATGTAACTTTGTGTACAAATCTTCACTTACGGAGACATGTCTCCATAGAGTCATATTTTTGCTTATGTCTCTTCAAGGTGACTATTTTACTAATGAAAACGTAAAGGAGACACGGAAAAGTAAATATTTTTGCTATATCTGACATGCCTGTCTGTTGATCATAGGCTACTGCGTATATGAACTTATGATGTGTTTGGGTGTATTTATCAATAATTTGAATAAAATAGTTTTCATTAGTTTCTGTGAAAAAAGCAATTTGTTGATATGTCTCCCAGATGTCACTTTTACAAGCATGTCTCCCAAAGGTAGGATAAAGTGTTATATATATATGTATATCTATATCTATAAATATATGGAGATAGATAACAGTGTATTTTTCGCGTGGCTATAAATTGATTCGACCTTTGCACTTTTACAGTGAGGATAATTTACGGGTCCAATTTACGTTCTGGACACTGCGGTGACCTTCTAAAAATAGTAACAGAACGCCGGGAATATCCGAAGATGCCCCCCTCATACTATAGTGCACCATACGAAGGAAGGGAGGTAAACGCTGAAAACATGGAGAAGATAAGGAAGAGTTATGCCGTAGTTGATCCCCCCAAAAAACCAAAATCCACCAATAACTCCCTAACCGTGTGTTTGACTGGTCCCAATTTTTGTAAGGACCGTCTCAGGAATGTATAGAACCTGTTCACCAAGTTTGGTGACGATCGGTCCGTTCATTCTTGAGATCTACTTGCGAACACAAACAAACACACAAACAAACAAACACATCGAGTGAAACCTATACACACCCCTATACCGGGGGTGTAATAAACAATTATCTGTAATAGCAACTTTTGGCAGTTTATCTATGGTGGAAAAAGCTTGTTTCTAGCTCATTTATTTTAAAAGTGTTATTGTATTACTAATGTGCATGCCAATCTTGTTTTGAATTAAGTTACATTTTATTTTGTACTTCAATAAATTTTCATTATGTTGGCTTTTGTTGTTGTTGTTGTGTGTACGCTTGCGGCGATTTTTGAATGAATACTCTTGCTGTGTGTGTGTGTGTGTGTGTGTGTGTGTCTGTGTGTGTCTGTGTGTGTGTACGTGTGTGTGGGTGTGTGTGTGTGGGTGTGTGTACGTGTGTGTGTGTGTGTATGTGTGTGTGTGTGTGTGTGTGTGAGTGTGTGTGTGTGTGTGTGTGTCTTTTCAAGCGTATTAGTGTTTCAATTTTCTTTTCACCATCTGTTCGTGACAAGGAAGTCTTCCTCTTCTTTCTTATCCTGTGCATTTATCTTTGTATTTGTTCGGTGTTTACAATTGTCACGTGCGTTTCTTTCATCGATGTACACACGTCCTTGACGGACATAACGCTCCATAAAGTGTTTGGGAAATGTAGAGTCTCAGCTGTCCGGTGGCTGCTCACTTCTTACAGGACTGTGGTTCAAAAACAATATCACAACAGAACGTGCTTTTCACTTTTGTCTCATGACCTTATTCCTTCCACGATCCCTCCTAACGTGTTCTATGAAAGTTGTTTTGATCATAAGTGTGTCATCGTCACTGGTTTGCACCGAAAGAATATTTCACTGCCAAAGGTGTACCGTCGAAGTTGTTACAACTTCTTATCTTGACATTGTTAACTGTAATTAAATATGTTGAGGGCGGGCACTCGTGGACAGCGTGATTTGTTAGATTTTACATCCACCGCCACTGACAACACCCCTCTCCCCCCTACCCCATTCCCTGTACTGACAACACCACCACCACAACCCTTACTCCCCCACTCCACCCCCGACCTTAACGGCAACTCATTTTTGCTCTAATTTCGAACACGTCCACGCACACACACACACACACACACACACGCACACAAACACACACACACACATACACACACACACACGCACACACACACACACACACACGCACGGACACACACACACACACACATACACACACGAACACGAACACACACACACACATACATACATACACACACACACCAACATGCGCACAAACACACACACATACACTCACATACACACACACACATACACACACACACACACACACACACACACACACAAACACACACAAGCACTCACACACACAAGCGCACAATCACACACACACATGCACAAACACACACACACACACACACGCACGCACGCACGCACGCACGCACGAAAGCATACACAAACACAAAGGTCTACACACACTCACCCCCGGTACCTCAACTACACCCTCCCCCCTCCCCCTCCCATCCCATCTTCCACACGCACACACAAACAACAGAAAACAATGCTTCTCGAGCAAACTGTACACACACCAACACAGACCCTTTCTGATAGCAGTTGTAATCATCAATGAATGCAGCTTGGAATGACTGTACGTGATTCAGTACGACTGTCTGGGTCGTGAAGCTCGCTTTAGGCCACCCGTACTTGTTCGTTCAAGGGCGCGATTTGTATCAGTCCGGGCATGATCAGGTGGTGTTGCCATATATAACTTTATTTTTTTTTAACGTTAGTTTGCTCGAGTTGTTGAACTTTGAAATCATTAGGTTCAAGATAAGCTGTGTATGTATTCATTGTAAGCCTTGTGCTGGTGACATATGTAACTTGATTTCGAGAAATAAAACATTAATTTGCCCGAGTTGTTGAACAAAATAGATTCAAGATGTATTAATTTTAAGCCTTGTTGCTTGCGAAATATGTAACTTGATTTCGAGAAAAAAACCATTAGTTTGCCCGAGTTGTTGAACAAAATAGATTCAAGATGTATTAATTGTAAGCCGTTTCCAGGTGACATTCTGTATTTTTCGGAATGACAAGGTATTGTCACACATTCTTATTTAAAACTATAAAGGACATTGTCCACAGCTTCAGTAGTCCATTGACGTGGTCACTTCCAATAGACCCGTGAAGAAGGGATATCGGACGAATACTGCAACGAATTGTGTTGCGCACCTGTAACTCTAGATCTGCGTGACTTTGTTAACAATAACAATAACAATAACAATAACAGCACTTCATTGTCCATTAAAATATTACATAAAAATGGAACATTTTCTTCGGCACACCCTGCAGTTCCTTTACCCTATCATCTTAACTTTTTGAAAGATTCATTTTCCCTCCATCAAGTGTGTTCTGTCTTGGTAGACCTTCGCTATCGGTATGCACTGTAGAAGAAAAGCACAGATCCGCTCGTACTTGCTTCAGTCCCCAATCATCGTATCCTTGTCAGTTTGACAGGACTCGCGTAAAGTGAAGACAACGTGGTATCACTGGACCCGTCTTTCCTCTCAAGCCCCCCCCCCCCCCCCCCGTACCCACCCTCCACCCCCTTCATGAGTAGCACCTATCTTATCCGATAGCAGTTCTTTTTTCTAATGACGACGACAAATGCAAGGCCACAGAATAAGTACGTTTTGCAAAACAACTGATAACCAGAATCGGATTAAGCTGCACTGATTCACGTTTAGTTCCAGGGTGCAGCCCCTTCAAATGACACGATAACATAATTATCGCAATATATCGCAATCAGCAAAGAACAGAATGCGGTGCGTTTTTCGTTCATGTGCACTAGGAACTTATAAAAGAGAACCGCCTTCTCTTGCTGTCAGTCACCCAACATCCACCTTACTCTTCACTCGCGCTAACACCGTCAGGAACTCTGTTAGTTTTGAGAGAACACTTTGTATTTTACGTCACAAGACTACGCGGTCCCGACAGCCATGATTTGGGTTCTACTTACAACGCTTCTGTCTTGTGAGTATACCGCCCAGTGCGACACAACATGTGAACAGATTACACACACACACACACACACACACACACACACACACACACAGGCACAGAAACACACACACACACACACACACACACACACACACACACACACAGGCACAGACACAGACACACACACACACACACACACACACACACACACACACACACACACAGGCACAGAAACACACACACACACACACACACACACACACAACTACACAGGCACAGACACAGACACACACACACACACACACACACACACACACAAACACGCACATGAACACACACACACACACACACACGCACGCACACACACACACACACACACACACACACACACACACACACACACACAGATCAACCTTATCCAATCCGTGTCTTTCTGCTCCACAGTGACCACAGCTCTCCAGTGGACCGACTCGCTGACCAACAACACAGTGATGCCCGTTTGTTCCGCCAGCGACATCCACCTTCCCTGGAACTTCACCCTGTCACCTGACGAGCGCATCGAGGACATCAAGTGGATCTACCGGGCGGAGGACGGCTCTGAGGGACTGATCGCCCTCTTTGCTTCTGGTCAGATCACCACAACGCCAGCTTACCATGGCCGCGTGCAATGGACTGGTCAGGGAGGGATCGTGGTCAGTCATGCTGCTGTTGCAGAGTCTGGTCACTACATAATAATAGTCAGCACTGAGGACTCTTCGAACCACCTGGCCAGGTTTTCCAAGACGGTCTACGTTCAGGTGGCTGGTGAGTTGATCACAGGTGGTTTTCCTTTTGGTCTGTGTCTGTTGACTATTTCTAAATCTCAGCTTTCTTAAATCTAAATATTTACATTGATCTATTTTTTTCCTTTCGAGTTCTCACCTCGCTTCGTTGTGCACATTGCCATGTTTTGAAGGTATGTATTTTTATTGTGTGTATCTGCTGTTTTGTTCCAGACCCGCCCACAGCAGAGAGCGGCGAGTTGCACGTGCTTCAGGAACCAGACGCGGTGCTTGACAACGAGACTAGACAGTGGCGAGTGGAGCTGACGTGTGGGGTTTTGACCTCCCCCGGTCACCCTGCTGTCCACGTCGTCTGGACGGTCAGTTTGCGTTTGAAATTTGATAAGCAGGAATTTTCTTTTTTTTCCCTCTCTTTTTACATAACATAGAGGGGGAATCGATACGAGAGTCGTGGTATATGTGTGTGTGTGTGTGTGTGTGTGTGTGTGTGTGTGTGTGTGTGTGTGTGTGTGTGTGTGTGTGTGTGTGTGTGTGCAGGGGTGAGTTTTGGCGCTCGCCCGCTCGCCCCCGGCGACTTCAAATCGCGTCGGGCGGGTTCGAAATTCCTCTAAAATCGCCCGCCTGGCGAGTTCAAATTTCGCTGAAGCACAAAGTTGTTAGGCAACGTAGTCAATCGGAACGGCCGGCGAACAAATATCTCTGCGGGCGATCTCAAAATCTGTCACTTCTCTACTGCCCACTCATCCTCCCCCCCCCCTTCCCCCACTTTCAGAAGGACTCAGGACTACCACCAATCAAGGCCAGACACATTGGTTAGACAGCTACCCCCCTCCGTCTCACTTGACCGTGTCATCACCCCTCCAGTGCCACGAGCCGCTGGCGATTGCATCAGCAGTCAAAATAGTTAAACCCCCCTTCGTCCCCCCTCTTAGCGCTATTCACTTCACCCCCTCTCTTATATCTTATCCTGCGCTCACCAATCCTTCAGAGACTTTCACATGTTGTAAAACAGTTTCCTCTCAGATAAAAACTCGGTCATTGACCCCGAGTAAGAAGGTCAGTGTCTCGACAGGCCGCTGTGTTCAGGTTGCAAGTACCGGTCATTGACCCAGGTCTCAAGGCCAACCAGCTTTTACAATGCATCTGCCTTTGATCTGACCGCCCATCCAGAGCAAACATATTCCCCCTAGCCCTCTGTATTTTTGTGCCTGCTATGTACCACTGATCCAGTTTCTGGGAAATGTATAATTATGTCATTGACTGCAGGGATACTCATTGAGACCATTTTCCAAAATATGTTAACACCAGCTTTGCTGACCAACTTAGTACAAGTAGTGACAGTACTACTGCTGTCAATTATTTGCCTTCAACTAAGGAAGTAAAAAACACAACCCGATCCACTATATGTGATAAAGAAGAAAAGACAGACCTTCAACAATAGGACAAGGGAGGGGGACGAAGGGGGGTTTAACTATTTTGAATCAAAAGCATAAAGATCACCTGTGAACAATTCTAGGATCAGGAAATCTGAACATCTGTTTGTTTTCATTAGGAAATAGAAATGAAATATAATGCTTTTGATTATTTATGACTTAAGCTGTGCTAAATTTGGCTGGTATGCAACTTTTATACTTCTGCTTGTTCTAACAGTAATATTAATAACACAGACATAAAGAAAAAGAAACAAAACAAGAAAGCAACTTAGAATTTTTTTTTGTAGTCAGCTTTTTATACTTGGTTTTACACAACAAAAAACATAATTTAAATTTTAAAAAAAGAGCTGATTTACTCTTTTGTAGTGTGTGTTTATGTGGTAAGTAGAGTTCCATAGTAAATTACTTTGTAAATTGTGTGGTAGGGGGTACATAAAGGGGGTAACTTTCAGTGAGGTATAGTGTGTGACAGGCTGTGAATGTTGTTTTGATATCTTGTTTCTTTGTGGCGGCTTTTATTTTAAATTCTTTATAAAAACAAGGTTAATTATCATTATATTAAAACATAGCACTTTAGTCATCAAGTTTTGTGTGTGTTTGTGGTAGTTATTAGTAGTGCAAATCCACATGTATGCATTATAAGTATGAATGTACGTCTTTTGTGTATGTGGTTAGCACGCGACGAGCCGCTGGGGCGGTTGTAAGAAATCCCGGCAGGTTGGGGGCCGGTTGGGGTTTTGGAGGGCCGGTTCAATTTTTGACTTACCGGCCCCCCTGGCCGGTAGCAAAAAAAGTTAAGGTACACCCCTGGTGTGTGTGTGTGTCTGTCTGTCTGTCTGTGCGTGTGTGTGTGTGTAGAGCGATTCAGACCAAACTACTGGACCGATCTTTATGAAATTTTACATGAGAGTTCCTGGGAATGATATCCCCGGATTTTTTTTTTTCGATAAATACTTTTGATGACGTCATATCCGGCTGTTTGTAAAAGTTGAGGCGGCACTGTCACACCCTCATTTTTCAATCAAATTGATTGACATTTGTGTAAAGCAATTTTCGACAAAGGCCGGATTTCGGTATTGCATTTCAGCTTGGTGGCTTAAAAATTAATTAATGACTTTGGTCATTAAAAATCTGAAAATTGTAATAAAATTGTTTTTTTTTTATATAAAACGATCCAACGTTCATCTTATTATACATCATTTTCTGATTCCAAAAACATATAAATATGTTATATTTGGATTAAAAACAAGCTCTGAAAATTAAAAATATAAAAACTATGATCAAAATTAAATTTTCGAAATCGATTTAAAAACAATTTCATCTTATTCCTTGTCTGTTCATGATTCCAAAAACATATAGATATGATATGTTTGGATTAAAAACACGCTCAGAAAGTTAAAACGAAGAGAGGTACAGAAAAGCGTGCTATGCAGCACAGCGAAACCACTACCGCGCTGAACAGGCTCGTCAGTTTCACTCCGTTATGCACAAGCGGCGGACTACGGTCATTGTGAAAAAATGCAGTTCGTTCAGTTTTATTCTGTGAGTTCCACAGCTTGACTAAATGTAGTAATTTCGCCTTACGCGACTTGCTCTCTGGGTCTGGTTGGTCGTTAGGTTGGTGTGCTAAGTTTTTAGATGATTGTCTGTTGATTGGCTGTTTGGGTTGTTGATGATGATTGTGGATGGCGCTGTACCTATTAATGCTGTTGTTATATTTAGTCAAGTTTTGACTAAATGTTTTAACATAGAGGGGGAATCGCGACGAGGGTCGTGGTGTATGTGTGTCTCTGTGTGTGTGTGTGTGTGTGTGTGTGTGTGTGTGTGTGTGTGTGTGGGTGTGTGTGGGTGTGTGTGTGTGTGTGTGTGTGTCTGTCTGTGCGTGTGTGTGTGTGTGTGTAGAGCGATTCAGACTAAACTACTGGACCGATCTTTATGACATTTTACATGAGAGTTCCTGGGAATGATATCCCCAGATTTTTTTCATTTTTTTATAAGTACCTTTGATGACGTCATATCCGGCTTTTTGTAAAAGTTGAGGCGGCACTGTCACACCCTCTATTTTCAATCAAATTAATTGACATTTTGGCAAAGCAATCTTTGAGGAAGGTCGGACTTTGGTATTGCATTTCAGCTTGGTGGCTTAAAAACTAATGAATGAGTTTGGTCATTAAATGTCGGAAACTTGTAATTAAAATTATTTTTTTTATTAAATGATCCAAAAATAATTTCATCTTATTCTTCGTCATTTTCTGATTCTAAAAACATATGCATATGTTATATTTGGATTACAAACAAGCTCTAAAAACTTAAACATATGAAAATTATGATTAAAATTAATTTTCCGAAATCGATTTAAAAACAATTTCATCTTATTCCTTGTTGATCCCTGATTCCAAAAACATATACATATGATATGTTTGGATTAAAAACAAACTCAGTAAGTTTTATCCTGCTTAGCGCGACCACTATACCGCACTATTCTGCATGGCTTGTCGATGTCACTGCCTTTGCCACGAGCGGTGGACTGACGAAACTACGAGTATGTGGTCTTGGTGAAATAAGCAGTGCGTTCAGTTTCATTCTGTGAGTTCGACAGCTTGACTAAATGTTGTTATTTCGCCTTGCGCGACTTGTTTTATCATGCTATGAAAAGCGGACTAGGTTTGAAAAGCATTAGGTGCGTGTTTTTTACTTCCCTGTTCATGGAGATTGCATTACTTTGCGAAGGATTCCCAACCCTCCCGAATATCCCTTATTTAACGATGTGCTGGATGCACGAGTGTACAAACCACCAAAAGCATGTCTTGAAATGTATATGTGCAGAGGAATGTCAAGAAGTTCCACCGTTGTAACTGATGTACCTTTTCTCATCAAACATACGCTTAAATTATTACACGTGTGGGTATTTCATTCAGTATGTAACATGTCTGTTTATATGTTCCCCAGACCCCAGACGGCCACACGGTGGAGAGTTCCAGTGAACACAACGGTACATTCCGTCTACTCCTCCCAAACCCTCCGTCTGGAGGTAACTACACCTGCACTCTCCCGCCCCTCTCCCCAGCCACACGCTGTCTCCCGCCACTCTCCCCGCTGCTAGAGGGCGCCACTGTCACTGTGGATCAGGTCAAGGCCAGCTTCACTCTGTTGGAGGCCAGACAGCAAGAAATGGAGAAAAACGTTTCAGCTGAAAACGCAAGGTTGCAGACTGAGCTGGATGCTCTGAAAACTCGGCTTGGTGCGTATTATGGATTTGTTTTAGTGAGATATTTTGTGTGTGTGTGTGTGTGTGTGTGTGTGTGTGTGTGTGTGTGTGTGTGTGTGTGTGTGTGTGTGTGTGTGTGTGTGTTTGCCTGTAAGTAGGAAAACGGAACACACCTGGTAAGACTGTCCACTTCTAATACAGCCGTCTCCTTGTTTGTGTTTCAGATGCAGCCAGCACACGTGTCAGTTTCCACGCCAGGCTGAAGAACAGTCTCGACAACTTCCTGGGACGTCTTCAGCCCTTCAACATCATCACCAACGAAGGGGACGCCCTCAACGGAACTACAGGCATCTTCACTACACCAAGGAACGGGACTTATTTCTTTGTTGCTTCGTCGTCGTCATATAGTACGGATAAGTCTGTGAACATGCACCTGATGAAAGAGGGCACGAGCGTGGCGTTAGCAAGCGCCAGACAATATTCCAGTTACCCCGCAGCGGCAACGTGTCACGCCACGCTACACCTCACTGTGGGGGAACGGGTGTGGGTGGAGAGCGTGTCCTCACATACGGCTTATCACAGCAACAGAACTTTCTTCACGGGATTCCTGCTGGGTGCTGACGACTGGTGACAGGCACTGAGTTGAAAGGTGCCATTGGGCTATGCGTTGAAAGTAAATCCAACATTACAATTCAGTCAAGCAAGCGATCATGTAATCAAGCAATGGGTCAAGCATTCAAACGTGGAAGAAGGCAAGGAAGCAAGCAAGTATGGAGTGGAATAAACGTTGCTGCTCACTACTTCTGTAAGTTTCACATATGTATATTAGAGAAATACTTGCATTTCATATTATATCAAGAAATACAAGAAAGTATATTGAAAGACAAACACATTAAAGAACTCAAGAACAAGCCAGCAAAACATTAAAACACACACTCACACACACACACACACACACACACACACACACACACACACACACACACACACACACACACACACACACACACACACACACACACACACACACTTGCGCGCGTGCGCTCGTGCACGCTAGTGAAAGATGAGAGAAAGAGAAATGAATTAGCCTATATCATGTTTTACTATCAGACGTTTTTCTATCATAACATATAATTATGTAAACGGATTTTTTTCTGAACATTATAATACTTGCATTTTGTTAATTACTTTTGTTATATATAAAAATGAAGCAGTTTCTTTATCTTTGATATCAATGTATATTTTAACTTCTCGAACGTGTGAATACACAGGCAAATCAAGGAAAGGCAAAATGCTCACATGATGTGCAGTAACAATCAATTCCTGGATGAAAATGATAACTACATTGCCCAGAATCTATACAGCAAAATTAATGTAACTACCTTTTCGCTTTGCCTCCCCTGATACTGGGATAATATCCATGAAGAACATGTGAATCCATGCATCATGCAGTAACAACCAATCCTTGGTAGCAAATGGTGCAGGTAGCCAGATGGGAAGTTATGCACTAAGTGCAATCAGCTCTTTTCAACTTTTGTTTGTCTTTGCTTCCTTGTAATGTTGTAATGTTTTGCTGAAAGTGGAAGACAACAATACATACCGGGCAGTTACAACCAATCTCTTCAACAAACTTAGTTGTGTTTGCCAACCTCGGAAGTAATCCTTAGTCCTCATATTCGGTAAGTAATATTCCATGTTGTATTGGTTTGAATACTATAAATTATTCCCCCCTCTGCTCCTTTCCTTTTGTAAGCCAGAAGGGGTGTTTAGTTTCGGTAATCACTCAGCAATCAAGCAAATCAATCTGAAGCTCGCATTGTTTATGATCCGCAAACTTCGACCATTATTGTTAATATTCACTGAGACTCGACATGTAACCTCTACTTCACAATAGTGTCCGCCACGTTACCATGTTAGTTGTCTTTTAAAGCACATCTATAGTTTATCATGCTGTGTTTGTTTGTTGTACAATTACTAGTCCATGAGTGTGAATAAAACACTGTTTAAATCAAGTTATCCTATATGTGTATTTATGTGCATGTTGTATA
The DNA here is from genome assembly GCF_037325665.1 of Littorina saxatilis. NCBI lineage: Eukaryota > Metazoa > Mollusca > Gastropoda > Littorinimorpha > Littorinidae > Littorina > Littorina saxatilis. The sequence continues at coordinate 3,606 of NW_027126290.1, read as the reverse complement.
TTATTTTCTTCCTGTAAAGTTTGAATGTATTTTGTAGAGTGGAAGACAGCACAAGGACACGTGGGGCAAGTAGGAAAATAACGTGTGTTTCATGGGATAGAGACAACAAGAACCGTGACGTAATGAGATCTAATTTGTTTGGTCAGCCGTACAGAACAATCCGGGAATTACACATATATATAAATACCTTTTTCTAAAAAAACCACTAAAAAAAACCAACAAAAACGAGCAATGAAACAAAGAAGAAAAAGACCACAGTGTGATCTGTACTCTAGCAATAGAACATCTGTACTCTAGCAATAGAACATCTGTACTCTAGCAATAGAACATCTGTACTCTAGCAATAGAACATCTGTACTCTAGCAATAGAACATCTGTACTCTAGCAATAGAACATCTGTACTCTAGCAATAGAACATCTGTACTCTAGCAATAGAACACAGCTTCACTGCGATTTCTTTTCGTCCGGCAAAACTACAATTCCTAAATGGATCACCGCTTCTCAAAGAAAATAAACAATTATCTGTAATAGCAACTTTTGGCAGTTTATCTATGGTGGAAAAAGCTTGTTTCTAGCTCATTTATTTTAAAATTGTTATTGTATTACTAATGTGCATGCCAATCTTGTTTTGAATTAAGTTACATTTTATTTTGTACTTCAATAAATTTTCATTATGTTGGCTTTTGTTGTTGTTGTTGTGTGTACGCTTGCGGCGATTTTTGAATGAATACTTTTGCTGTGTGTGTGTGTGTGTGTGTGTGTGTGTGTGTGTGTGTGTGTGTGTGTGTGTGTGTGTGTGTGTGTGTGTGTGTATGTGTGTGTGTGTGTGTGTGTGTGTGTGTGTGTGTGTGTGTGTGTGTGTGTGTCTTTTCAAGCGTATGAGTGTTTCAATTTTCTTTTCACCATCTGTTCCTGACAAGGAAGTCTTCCTCTTCTTTCTTATCCTGTGCATTTATCTTTGTATTTGTTCGGTGTTTACAATTGTCACGTGCGTTTCTTTCATCGATGTACACACGTCCTTGACGGACATAACGCTCCATAACGTGTTTGGGAAATGTACAGTCTCAGCTGTCCGGTGGCTGCTCACTTCTTACAGGACTTTGGTTCAAGAACAATATCACAACAGAACGAGCTTTTCACTTTTGTCTCATGACCTTATTCCTTCCCCGATCCCTTGCAACGTGTTGTATGAAAGTTGTTTTGATCAGGGCCCGTATGCTTATGGGAGAAGTTCGCGACAACTCCCGAAGTTTTGAGTGACATCGGAAGTACTTGCCTCACTTTCGTATGCATGGGCCGGAAAAAGGGTTTACCTCGAAGCAAAGCGAGGAAGTAACTCAGGGTATTTTGCGACTACTTCTAAAGTTTTGAGTGACATCGGAAGTACATCCTCACTTTCGCATGCATGGGACGAAAAAAGAGTTTACTTTGGAAGCTAACGAGGAAGTAAATGAGGGTAAATGTACTACAGCCAGACCCAGTAGTAAACACGCTACTTCCACAGTTTCTCAGTGCAAAAAGGCAGGGCTTTTCTTCAGTTTTTCATGTCAAACCGAGCTGACGCTCCAAAAGAGAGAAAAATAGAGGGAAAAGTCGTATCTTCTGCATGCATTTCGTGCAAATTTCCCTGAATACAAACCTGAGTTGCCAGCTTTGACTTTTGTTTGTTGATCTGGGTCATTGGCCACCACTCTTTCATTCCCGCTTATACGAGGGGGTTACTGTGATTCTATGAAAATGGGCGTCGTTGTGTGCATGTGTGAGTGTGTGTGTGTGTGTGTGTGTGTGTGTGTGTGTGTGTGTTTGTGTGCATGCGTGCGTGTGTTTGTGTTCGTGTGCGTGTGTGTGTGTGTGTGTGTTCGAGTGTTTAAGTGTAAGTTTCTGCTATTTTTTTTGTCATTGCTTTATCTGTGTGTGTGTGTGTGTGTGTGTGTGTGTGTGTGTGTGTGTGTGTGTGTGTGTGTGTGTGTGTGTGTGTATGTATTTGTGCGAGTGCCTGTCTGCCTGTGTGTGCGTGCGTGCGGGTATAATTGTGCGTCTGTTCCTTCATACGTTTGTTTGCGTGTTCGCGCGTGCCGTGTGTGTGTGTGTGTGTGTTTGTGTGTGTGTGTGTTTGTTTGTGTGTGTTTGTGTGTGTTTGTGTGTGTGTGTTTGTGTGTGTGTTTGTGTGTGTGTGTGTGTGTGTTTTCGATGTTATGTGTGTGTTCGACGGTGTGTGTGTGTTCGACGGTGTGTGTGTGTTCGACGGTGTGTGTGTGTTCGACGGTGTGTGTGTGTGTGTGTGTGTGTGTGTGTGTGTGTGTGTGTGTGTGTTCGACGTTATGTGTGTGTTCGACGGTGTGGTGTGTGTGTGTGTGTGTGTGTATGTGTGTGTGTGTGTGTGTGTGTGTGTGTGTGTGTGTGTGTACCCACTCCCCACACTATGATGAGCTGACTATATTTGCGCCTTGATATTTTATTCATGTTCTTACATTTTATGCTGTTTATTGTGATTCACCACACCCGAGTTTATCGTAATTGAGATAATAAAGTGTTCTATGTCTATGTATTATGTCTAATACACATGCACACACGCACGTAGGCTACAAAAATCCAATCTTGACTTTGAACTTTATATAAACATACATCCTCTTCACAATTAACGAGGACAAACGTAATTTACAAACACCTAAGTACAACAATTTTTCTGTTTTAAAAATTCGGACACACATTTTCTCAAATAATATGAAATTCGCTGAACTTATCTTCTTTTCACTACACCTTATATCTTGATTCCCCAAAAATGGAGTTCTGCCTTTTTAAATTTACCAGTAACACAAACATTCGCTCAGACCAAACTATTTTTGTCCAGCAGTTTTACCGATACACAATCATTAAAAAAACACTACAAAAAGAGTTTTAAGTTAACCGACTTCGCTACCACATAAACAACCTTTTTTTTTTATTGTCCCCAACATTCTGGTCAACGAAATCATTATTATAGACAGTCATTCTATTTAAGGACAATCATCACAGCTTTCGTTCAACCAGTTAAAAACAACAATTATAGTAAAAGCTACAGCGCGATCAACGTTTGCCCATTTACGAACTCGCGATGAGATTTGTTTCTTCTGGTCACCAAGCCTACCGTTTACAAACGCATGCGCACTAATTGGGATTCCCCCAATTTTCTCGACCTTGACCTCAGAACTCTCGAAGCCACTACTTCGGCGTTCAATTTAGCTCGTGCATACCGAGTAGCTGGCAACTTTGCTTTCGAAGTTCCCACTTCCAATGTCAAGGGCCTCTCGCTTGACATAATTATACGACGATATCGCATCTCAAGTGTCCTTACCCATCCAAAAGAAACCTCCAGCGCATACTACAATTGCAGGACATTCCGTTTTTAAAGGCAGCTCATTGGGAAATGATCTCAGACACAATATCGAAGACGTGAAATGCGTCAATCGAGCAACTGTCGTAACTTGGCTACAATGAGACGGTCTCCTACCTTGCACCATAGACACGGACTGTGACATTCTTGTTTAATTTAGGTGAAATGCTTAAAACAGAGTGATTCAAAAGCGACAGTTGGTTTAAACAAGTTTATTCAGTAAATTTCATTGG
>NW_027126289.1:0-67500 GCF_037325665.1 Littorina saxatilis | reverse complement strand
AGTGTTGTGCTGCACGATGTTGCCCATGTTGACTGTGTGTGCATTCTGTGTCAGTGTTGTGCTACACGATGTTGCCCATGTTGACTGTGTGTGCATTCTGTGTCAGTGTTGTGCTGCACGATGTTGCCCATGTTGACTGTGTGTGCATTCTGTGTCAGTGTTGTGCTGCACGATGTTGCCCATGTTGACTGTGTGTGCATTCTGTGTCAGTGTTGTGCTACACGATGTTGCCCATGTTGACTGTGTGTGCATTATAGTTATGCAGAACAAAATAAAATACAATACAAATGATGCTGTCTGTATTCCAGATGTTTTAGAGATTTGACATGCGGTACGGGCATTATACCTTGATCGAGGGTGGGGGGGGTTCTGGGGTTTCCGGAACCCCCCCCCCCCCCCCCCCACCAGCCAATTTTTTTTTTAAATTGTGTTTTTTGGGGGTATTAATCAGTGACAAAATCTGCTGCCTGAAACTGGTAATGATCATCCTCAGAATGCACCAGATTGCACCATTTTGCATCCTTTTTTTCCAAATTTTCCGGGGGGGGCATGCCCCCGGACCCCCCTAGCAAGCTAGGCGCTTTGCGCCGTCGGCTCGGCGCTTCGAGCCTTCACACCCATATCTTCACAATATACTTTTGCAACCCCCCCCCCCCCCCCGTAAAATGAACTGATCCGCCCCTGTTGCTAATTCCAGACCTAAACAGTATATATTTGTTTCCTGTGAAGGTGTGATTTTCTTTCTAAAATATGGCTGACATTTTGGAGCAACCTAGTTTTGGTATGTGTACGTATTCACATGATCGGGTACACTTCTGTGTGTCCAGGTGTGTGTGTGTGTGTGTGTGTGTGTGTGTGTGTGTGTGAACAGGGCGGGTAACTTTGTCACACAGTACCGCGGGGCTGTGGAGATGAAGGTCAGTGTGTGTGTGAACAGGGCGGGTAACTTCATCACACAGTACCGCGGGGCTGTGGAGATGAAGGTCAGTGTGTGTGTGAACAGGGCGGGTAACTCATCACACAGTACCGCGGGGCTGTGGAGATGAAGGTCAGTGTGTGTGTGTGAACAGGGCGGGTAACTTCATCACACAGTACCGCGGGGCTGTGGAGATGAAGGTCAGTGTGTGTGTGAACAGGGCGGGTAACTTCATCACACAGTACCGCGGGGCTGTGGAGATGAAGGTCAGTGTGTGTGTGTGAACAGGGCGGGTAACTCATCACACATGTACCGCGGGGCTGTGGAGATGAAGGTCAGTGTGTGTGTGTGAACAGGGCGGGTAACTTCATCACACAGTACCGCGGGGCTGTGGAGATGAAGGTCAGTGTGTGTGTGAACAGGGCGGGTAACTTCATCACACAGTACCGCGGGGCTGTGGAGATGAAGGTCAGTGTGTGTGTGAACAGGGCGGGTAACTTCATCACACAGTACCGCGGGGCTGTGGAGATGAAGGTCAGTGTGTGTGTGTGAACAGGGCGGGTAACTTCATCACACAGTACCGCGGGGCTGTGGAGATGAAGGTCAGTGTGTGTGTGAACAGGGCGGGTAACTCATCACACAGTACCGCGGGGCTGTGGAGATGAAGGTCAGTGTGTGTGTGTGAACAGGGCGGGTAACTTCATCACACAGTACCGCGGGGCTGTGGATATGAAGGTCAGTGTGTGTGTGGACAGGGCGGGTAACTTTGTCACACAGTACCGCGGGGTTGTGGAGATGAAGGTCAGTGGGTGTGTGTGTGTGTGTGAACAGGGCGGGTAACATTGTCACACAGTACCGCGGGGCTGTGGAGATGAAGGTCAGTGTGTGTGTGTGTGGACAGGGCGGGTAACATTGTCACACAGTACCGCGGGGTTGTGGAGATGAAGGTCAGTGTGTGTGTGTGTGTGTGTGAACAAGGCGGGTAACTTTATCACACAGTACCGCGGGGCTGTGGAGATGAAGGTCAGTGTGTGTGTGTGTGTGTGTGTGTGTGTGTGTGTGTGTGTGAACAAGGCGGGTAACTTTATCACACAGTACCGCGGGGCTGTGGAGATGAAGGTCAGTGTGTGTGTGTGTGTGTGTGTGTGTGTGTGTGTGTGTGTGTGTGTGAACAAGGCGGGTAACTTTATCACACAGTACCGCGGGGCTGTGGAGATGAAGGTCAGTGTGTGTGTGTGTGGACAGGGCGGGTAACTTTATCACACAGTACCTCGGGCCTGTGGAGATGAAGGTCAGTGTGTGTGTGTGTGTGAACAGGGCGGGTAACTTTATCACACAGTACCGCGAGGCTGTGGAGATGAAGGTCAGTGTGTGTGTGTGTGTGGACAGGGCGGGTAACTTTATCACACAGTACCTCGGGCCTGTGGAGATGAAGGTCAGTGTGTGTGTGTGTGTGAACAGGGCGGGTAACTTTATCACACAGTACCGCGGGGCTGTGGAGATGAAGGTCAGTGTATGTGTGTGTGTGTGGACAGGGCGGGTAACATTGTCACACAGTACCGCGGGGCTGTAGAGATGAAGGTCAGTGTGTGTGTGTGTGAACAGGGCGGGTAACTTTATCACACAGTACCGCGGTGCTGTGGAGATGAAGGTCAGTGTGTGTGTGTGTGTGAACAGGGCGGGTAACTTTATCACACAGTACCGCGGTGCTGTGTAGATGAAGGTCAGTGTGTGTGTGTGAACAGGGCGGGTAACTTTATCACACAGTACCACGGGGCTGTGGAGATGAAGGTCAGTGTGTGTGTGTGAACAGGGCGGGTAACTTTATCACACAGTACCGCGGGGCTGTGGAGATGAAGGTCAGTGTGTGTGTATGAACAGGGCGGGTAACTTCATCACACAGTACCGCGGGGCTGTGGATATGAAGGTCAGTGTGTGTGTGTGTGGACAGGGTGGGTAACTTTGTCACACAGTACCGCGGGGTTGTGGAGATGAAGGTCAGTGTGTGTGTGTGTGTGTGTGAACAGGGCGGGTAACATTGTCACACAGTACCGCGGGGCTGTGGAGATGAAGGTCAGTGTGTGTGTGTGTGGACAGGGCGGGTAACATTGTCACACAGTACCGCGGGGTTGTGGAGATGAAGGTCAGTGTGTGTGTGTGTGTGTGAACAAGGCGGGTAACTTTATCACACAGTACCGCGGGGCTGTGGAGATGAAGGTCAGTGTGTGTGTGTGTGTGTGTGTGTGTGTGTGTGTGTGTGTGTGTGTGTGTGTGTGTGTGTGTGTGTGTGTGTGTGTGTGAACAAGGCGGGTAACTTTATCACACAGTACCGCGGGGCTGTGGAGATGAAGGTCAGTGTGTGTGTGTGTGTGTGGACAGGGCGGGTAACTTTATCACACAGTACCTCGGGCCTGTGGAGATGAAGGTCAGTGTGTGTGTGTGTGTGAACAGGGCGGGTAACTTTATCACACAGTACCGCGGGGCTGTGGAGATGAAGGTCAGTGTATGTGTGTGTGTGTGGACAGGGCGGGTAACTTTATCACACAGTACCGCGGGGCTGTGGAGATGAAGGTCAGTGTGTGTGTGTGGACAGGGTGGGTAACTTTGTCACACAGTACTGCGGGGCTGTGGAGATGAAGGTCAGTGTATGTGTGTGTGTGTGGACAGGGCGGGTAACTTTATCACACAGTACCGCGGGGCTGTGGATATGAAGGTCAGTGTGTGTGTGTGTGTGTGGACAGGGCGGGTAACTTTATCACACAGTACCGCGGGGCTGTGGAGATGAAGGTCACTGTGTGTGTGAACAGGGCGGGTAACTTTATCACACAGTACCGCGGGGCTGTGGAGATGAAGGTCAGTGTGTGTGTGTGAACAGGGCGGGTAACTTTATCACACAGTACCGCGGGGCTGTGGAGATGAAAGGTCAGTGTGTGTGTGTGAACAGGGCGGGTAACTTTATCACACAGTACCGCGGGGCTGTGGAGATGAAGGTCAGTGTGTGTGTGTGGACAGGGCGGGTAACTTTATCAAACAGTTCTGCGGGGCTGTGGAGATGAAGGTCAGTGTGTGTGTGTGGACAGGGCGGGTAACTTTATCACACAGTACCGCGGGGCTGTGGAGATGAAGGTCAGTGTGTGTGTGTGAACAGGGCGGGTAACTTTGTCACACAGTACCGCGGGCCTGTGGAAATGAAGGCAAGTGTGTGTGTGTGTGTTAGGGGGGGGGGGGGGGGTGGGTGTGTGTCGGGGTAGGAGGAGAGGGTGTGTGTGTGTCGGGGGAGGAGAGGAGGGCATGTGTGTGTGTGAGTGTGTGGGGGATGGAGGGGGTATGGGTAGGTGAGTGAGTGTGTGGGAGGGAGAGTTAGGTGTGTGTGTGTGTGTGTGTGTGTGTGCGTGTGTGTGCGTGTGTGTGTGTGTGTGCGTGTGTGTGCGTGTGTGTGTGTGTGTGTGTGTGTGTGTGTGTGTGTGTGTGTGTGTGTGTGTGTGTGTGAGAGTGTGTGTCGGTGCCGGTGTCGGTATGTAGCTCTGTTTTTCTATATGTCTGTGTCTGTCTGACAAGTTTTCTCGGATCGAATTTCATTCCGTTAAACACATTATCCGCGTAATGTTGGATACGCCGTCTCAGAGAACAATGGCACTTTCGATGTCTGTAAAATGCCATAATTTGTCGAACAATGCAAATCACGTATGATGTCTTTATTTTTGTCATCCGCACATGACGTCTATCATGTGTCTTTTATATTTTCATTCAGCTTTGACATGGTACTTGTCATATTTGTTTGTTTCGGTGTCCTTCACCTTTATCACGATGTCTGCCATTTGTCTGCAGGGCAAGGGGGTACAGGACACCTATTGGCTGATCGGGGAGGAGAGCGGTTAACATAGCAACCATTTACGTAGCTCCTGTGACGTCAAATACCGACACCATGGCGACAGCTGTGCGTGAGATGTGTTGGATAGAACAAAGAAACTGACTGTGAAAACAATGACACTGACAAACAGTCAAAACAATGAAACTGACACACAGTCAAAACATTGAAACTGACACACAGTCAAAACAATGTAACTGACACACAGTCAAAACATTGAAACTGACACACAGTCAAAACATTGAAACTGACACACAGTCAAAACAATGAAACTGATGTAACCGAGTGCCAAATATACTTTACCCTTTCTCACCGAGCTCAAACACTCAAAGCAACTGACACAAGTTAAATTACCAGGTTATTTTATTCCATAAGATGATGAGGGGAATATGTGGGAAAGCGGGGGTTTACCTTCAAATACAAAACTTCCAATGTATTACTCTAGAACTAGAACAACCCAAAACAACACTCTCAATCCTTTACTCTAAAGCTATGTTCTAAATTATCACTCTAAAACTACGCTTTAAAACACGTTAAATCCTCCCTCCAAACTGCACTCCAAAACTCTACTCTAAATCCTCACTCTCAACTTTAATCCAAATTTTTTTTTAAAAAACACAATAAAACTCTAATCTAAAACAAACGAAATCTAAAAAACCAACCTAAAAACAATTATTCAAAAAAAAACCAATCTAACAAAACCTCTCTAACGTAACCTGACTAAAATACCTCTACTAAAACTAGCTGCACCCCTCTAACAAAATCTAGTCTACGAAAACCCCGTCTACGAAAACCTAGTCTACAAAAACCCTATTAAACTGAACCCAACTAAAAAACCTGAACTAAAAAACCTGAACTAAAACCCCGTCGCACATGCCGCCATCCTGCAAATCACAGAATGCACGCCATAAGCATACGTAAAGAACTCATCAATTTCAACTACCACAAACTAAATCCTTTAACAACAACAAAACACATCATTCCTTCCAAATAACATGCCTGCAATACCGTTCTCTCAAACACTCAAACGGTTTTCTAAAGCATTCAATAAACAAAAGTTTTCCCGAACATTCAACTCACAAAACAATTTACTTGAACATTCAAATAAATCCTCCCACAAGCAGCATACGCTTCTTCTCACTGCTTACTCATTTACAGAAAGAAAAAGGTGTTAACCTACCAGCAAAGAAATCTTCACATCCCGAAAGGATTTCAGCCCGTGACAAACATGTCACACACGGCGTCAAGAAAACACACCGCACAAAATATACGTTGTCTCCACTCCAAGATTCCAAGCAAAAAGAAAGCCTCAGCGGCCCACAACATACCGCGTGCCTACGTCACAAGGTTAAAACAAGTTCAACCCGGAGGGGTGTCGGGTACATTTACTTTCTTTCTTTCTTTAGTTGGCGTTTAACGTCGTTTTGTTTAACGTCGTTTTTAACCATTCAAGGTTATATCGCGACGTAGGGAAGATGAGACAGAGCCACCCGTCAACCGCCTCTTGTTCACAAAAGCACTAATCAAAAATTTACTCCAGGGGCTTGTACCGAAAAGCGATCATTTTACCTATGCAAATTAAGAATCGGCTCTTCCGCCAGACCATTTCAATAAAGACAAAACACAGTCTCGGAAACCTTAGTGGATCCCCGATAGTACAGGTTTGAATCCTCGATAGCACAGAGGTACCACGAGTTCACAAGTTCAAACGGATGCACAAAAATACATGTGTATCAGTAACTGTCGTTCCCAAGCTTACACTGACACACAGTCAAAACATTGAAACTGACACACAGTCAAAACAATGAAACTAACACACAGTCAAAACAATGACACTGACACACAGTCAAAACAATGTAACTGACACACAGTCAAAACAATGAAACTGATAAACAGTCAAAACATTGAAACTGACACACAGTCAAAACAATGAAACTGACACACAGTCAAAACAATGAAACTGACACACAGTCAAAACAATTAAACTGACAAACAGTCAAAACAATGAAACTGACACACAGTCAAAACAATGTAACTGACACACAGTCAAAACAATCTGTGGAAGATGAGGCCGTGCTGTGATCTTCGATATGATAGACTTTGAGGTGCAGGATCCCTATCGTAAGCACGTGAAGCTTGCTGTCAATGTTAAGGGCTTGTGTTCACCACCACATACCTGCCCACTGCAGTCAGGCTGTGTGTTCTATCAACGTGTTGTCTGTCCTTGTTCTTCCGTGTCCGTCCCGGCCCGAATTCGAACCTGCGACCTTCCGATCACAAGTCTAGTGCTCTACCAACTGAGCTGCCGCCCCCTTCCCCCTCCATCCTCCCCCCCCCCCCCCACCCCCTCCTCCATTTGACCTAGTCAAGTGAGCAAGCGAAGTTGAATAGGGGAAGTAACTGACTATATTTCCGGGTCGGGCACTTTCAGGCAGTTACTTCCCTTACTTCCTTTCGTCATGTACTGATCTTGTCGAGATGTCTGCACCCGTGTAAAGTAAGTGATCAGGAATTGCTTTTGATTAAGTAATTTATTACACAAAGCTAATTAAATACGTTGTAAACCATCTGTATATTTAAATGATCAGCTGATATTGTATTGTTTTGGTCACGTGATGTAGGCTTTTTTGCTCGAGTTCGTGTCCTCGTTGAATACTGTTTATTGTTTCGCTTCAAGTTTTACATATGAATAACTTCTTTTTCTTCTTTTTTTTTAACCATTAGCTGATTTTGTAATTGACTTAGTGCGAAAAAGTGGAGCTGAAAAGGGTGACAATTGTATTTCACAATAAAAACCTCAGTGATGTGCAAGTGAAATGTCCTAATTCTTGTTAGTTTTGCGTGAACAAGTGAATGAATACATGCTGTGCGCAATTTGAAGCTTTGGATTTGGGATGTGTGTTTTTTAAATTATTAACAGCCGCTTTCTTGCTTCGCGCCATCGAAAATTCAAGCTTTCGTGGTTTTTTTTTCATGCGAACTACTATATAATCCTACTGTAAAAGTCACACACATGGTAATCACTATCAAGTGTCCACCATGTGTGTTCACAACTGGCTGCAACAAGTGTCCACCATGTGTGTTCACAACTGGTTGCAACAAGTGTCTTCCAAAGTGGACCACTTCAGTTTACAGTGTTGGACTTGTACAAACTGCCACCATCAATCATCCCTGAGTAAAACATACCACAAAGATCGACACAAACTGCCACCATCAAGCATCATCCCTGAGTAAAACATACCACAAACATCGACACAAACATCAAGAAAGGTTACTTATTGAGGACGGGCGCAGTGCAGTGGCGTGGTGGTAATTACACGTCGGCCTCCTAATCGGGAGGTCGTGAGTTCGAATCCCGGTCGCTGCCGCCTGGTTGGTTAAGAGTGGATGTTTTTCCGATCTCCCAGGTCAACTTATGTGCAGACCTGCTAGTGACTTAACCACTTTCGTGTGTACACGCAAGCACAAGACCAAGTGCGCACGGAAAAGATCATGTAATCCCATGTCAGAGTTCGGTGGGTTATAGAAACACGAAAATACCCAGCATGCCTCCCGAAATTGGCGTATGCTGCCTGAATGGCGAGGTAAAAACCGTCATACACGTAAAAATCCACTCGTGCTAAAAACATGAGTGAACGTGGGAGTCTAAGCCCATGAACGAAGAAGAAGTAGAAGAAGAAAAAGAAGAAGAAGGAACGTTAGCCTACATGTTTGACAAAACAAGACAAGTGAATTACTTGTATCAAACATTGTCACGTTTCAATATATCACTTAAGGTGATTATGAACCGGTTAATTACTACTAATTAACTAACCACACCACGATCCACTCTCGCAGTCATACAATTAAATAGAGTCAACAAAAGTATAAGTTTCAGACGCCTGTTTATGTATAAACTCGCCACCTCCCTCGAGCCTTCACTCAAAATATGTTCCTTTTACGTTCTCAACACGTAAAAAACCCGTGGTCACTGACAAAATGCCAGTAGTATATAGAAAATTATAGTAACACGCTGAACCCGTGTAAATACAGTCAAAATGAGAATGTTCTGTTCAAAAAGCTCTAGTTCATGCAGGGGTCACACACCCCACGTTGTCACTACTCCAATGAAATCACAGATAAGGAAAAGACAACGGTGGTCAACGGGGTGCGTAAGACACGGTGCACTTAGCTTTCTTTCTGTATGCTGGTTAGCCGGTATGCTGGTTAGCCGGGTTGCTGGTTAGCCGGGTTGCTGGTTAGCCGGTTCGCTGGTTAGCCGGTCTGCTGGTTAGCCGGTCTGCTGGTTAGCCGGTTAGCGTAGCTTCCTCAGGTCCCAGCTCCAACGTCTGCAGCTAGCAGTGCCCCGTCAAAAGGCAGCCGTGCAGCGGTTACAGGAAACCGACAGAAACGAACGAAGGCTGCAAACAGAAAGCATCGGTGCACTAAACATGTCAGCTACCCCTCACCCACCACCTTAAAACATGTCATCTTTAAATATCTCATCGAGCACGTGGGCCTGCACAAAACGGACTTTTTACAACAACAAAACAGTCATTTTCCGTCCTTCTCTCCCTATCTGCAAAAACCATATACAGATTAGTATTTTAGCGTCACAGAGAGTAAATTATGCGCTAACCTGGAAAGAACAACAGAGCGTATTTCATTCCACAAACACAGACTCATCAACAGCGTTAAATAATGATTTATTACCTCAAAAGCCTATGATTGTACTCTCATGGAAGCAAAAATCCGCTTCCTCCCTGGAACAGCCTCTGTTCGTCAACAGTGACCAAAAACGTCCAGAACCCCTTGTCGAATCCTTATGCGAAAGCCATCGCCGACGAAGGAAAGTTGACGACTTGTCCTCAGCAAAATACGTGGCAGAGAGAAGAAATAATTGGTGGAAGTTCCCTTAGAGTGCCGAATATAATACTCGGTGAAAAACCATCATACTCTAGAAACTGTGTATTAGATCCTTCCCCTTCTGCCGCTGGGTGTCAAGTGCGCCGTCCTTGTGCCTCTCTCAGACAACCTAGCCAATAACACGTGACTGACCTTGTCAAAAAACCAGTCCAGCTATACACAATTCTGCCTCCCCAAGCAGAAAAAAGACACGAGAAACTCAATCCCTGAAAATCCCGTGTGCGCTGTCAGCGAAAAACCGTCAGCCCTATGACAGCAGAAACCTCCACTGTAAAACTCGTGCGCAGCAAACCCTCCGTGTTCATTGAGCACTGTCAGCAAACTCTGCTGTAGCCCAATATCACGCACAGGCGCTTTCTATCATACATTGACCCAGAACAGGCACTCTACTGAGTGACACTTTCTTGGTCTCTGTCACCCGATCGTGACACACATTAAACATTCCAATAACAAACATTTCTTTCTTTTTTTTATCCTCGATTTTGGAACGTTAGCAGTCTATGTGTTTTCGGGTTATCACAAAGATCAACCTACCAGCTGTGCGCCTTTCTTTATGTTTTGTGTGTGTTTTGTTTATGTTTTGTGTGTGTTTTGTTTATGTTTTGTGTGTGTTTTGTTTATGTTTTGTGTGTGTTTTGTTTATGTTGTGTGTGTGTTTTGTTTATGTTTTGTGTGTGTTTTGTTTATGTTTTGTGTGTGTTTTGTTTATGTTTTGTGTGTGTTTTGTTTATGTTGTGTGTGTGTTTTGTTTATGTTGTGTGTGTGTTTTGTTTATGTTTTGTGTGTTTTGTTTATGTTGTGTGTGTGTTTTGTTTATGTTTTGTGTGTTTTGTGTGTTTTGTTTATGTTTTGTGTGTGTGTTGTTTATGTTTTGTGTGTGTTTTGTTTATGGTGTGTGTGTGTTTTGTTTATGTTGTGTGTGTGTTTTGTTTATGTTTTGTTTATGTTGTGTGTGTGTTTTGTTTATGTTTTGTGTGTTTTGTTTATGTTTTGTTGGTTTGATTTGTTTTGAGGTTGTCTTTTTTTACACGTTAGATTAAATCGCAGTTATCTCCCTTCTGGATGGAGGGAAATTCAAGATGGTGACCTACTGTATACTGTCTTTGCTTGAACAGTTTTTCTTAAATTCATTTTGTAGAATTTTTCAGTTAATGCACCGTTTGTGTCTTTTATATTTGCGAAAGCGTAGACTTCGACATTTGAGAGAGGTCACCAAACTTTGTGGACAACAGTGATCATAAAACACTAAGTGTGTCAGGTTTGAGTTGTTTTCAAATAAAAAATTGTAACGCAGCCAGACAGACACATACGCGCGTGTTCACACACACACACACACACACACACACACACACACACACACACACACACACACATAGTAATTGAGACAAATAGAAGATCATTTTAGAGCAAACATATTTTTATTAAAAAACAATTGTGTGTGTTTTTGTTTGTGCTTTTTGAGAAATGCCATTTGTTACTTTTCAAACAGGCAGTAAACATTTGTAAACGACATATTTAGACTAAAAAGGTTCATAAGCGGTACCTGTCATTTATGTTGTACCAGTTGACCAGTGATAAAGGTCAAACAAATGTCATGTGAAACATCAAAGAAAGCCGTGCATCGGTAAATAGATTCAAAGCGCAGTCACTGTGTCAAGATCTGAATGACGTAAAACACAAGCACGATGACGTCAATTCTTATTTTGCGTCAGAACCTGACGAAATCATCTCTAATTTTTACACTGCCAAACAATCGGCGATACCAACCAGGAATTACCTGATGTGTTTTGGGCAAAACTAATGTTGTTGTTGTTGTTGTTGTTGTTGTTGTTGTTGTTGTTGTTGTTGTTGTTGTTTTGTTGTTGTTGTGGTGGTGGCGGCGGTTGTTGTTGGAGGTGGTGGTGGTGGTGTTGTTGTGGTGGCGGTTGTTGTTGTTGTCGTGGTAGTGGTGGTGATGGTTGTTGTTGTTGCTGCTGTGGTAGTGGTGGAAGTGGTGGTGACGACACTGGTGAAGCTCACGGTAGAGGTGGTGACGATGGTGTTGATGCGGGGCATGTCACGACAAGACACACTTCCTGCCTCTCCTCCTCTTGGCGGTTGTGGTAGTCGTCGTTGCTGGTGGTGTCGGTGGTCGTGGTGGTGACGGCGGTGGTAGAGGTTGTTGTATTAGGTTGTGGCGTGGGGTGGTTGTGGTGGCGAGGGTAGTGGTTGTTGTAAGGGATGGCGGGGTGGTTGTGGTGGCGAGGGTAGTCGTTGTTGTAAGGGATGGCGGGGTGGTTGTGGTGGCGAGGGTAGTCGTTGTTGTAAGGGATGGCGGGGTGGTTGTGGTGGCGGGGGTAGTCGTTGTTGTAAGGGATGGCGGGGTGGTTGTGGTGGCGAGGGTAGTCGTTGTTGTAAGGGATGGCGGGGTGGTTGTGGTGGCGAGGGTAGTGGTTGTTGTAAGGGATGGCGGGGTGGTTGTGGTGGCGAGGGTAGTCGTTGTTGTAAGGGATGGCGGGGTGGTTGTGGTGGCGAGGGTAGTGGTTGTTGTAAGGGATGGCGGGGTGGTTGTGGTGGCGAGGGTAGTCGTTGTTGTAAGGGATGGCGGGGTGGTTGTGGTGGTGGGGGTAGTGGTTGTTGTAAGGGGTGGCGGGGTGGTGGTGGTGACAGGAGGCGTGCGGACCGTGATGAGCTGTGTGGTGCAGCGTGATACTGCAATCAGCCTGTCTACACGATCAATCTCCTCATCAGTCTTCCCTGCATCATCATCCTCCTGAGCTCTGTCCTGTAACACGGCCACCACGCGCCGCTCCAGGCCTTGCACCCAGCCATAGAACGCTACTGTCACTGTGTCCGTTGCCGCCACCACCACGTCCTGCACAGCTCGCTCCCACCTCGCCCTGTTGTGTAGGAAGTCTTGATCCCCCAACACACTCACCGGTACACCACCATCTTTCAGTCCCTGCACCACGCCGCTAGCTGGTGACGTCACCCGCCCTGCCTCATCCGTGACGTCATCATGTAGATCGTCGCTTCTGGTCAGGACGAACACGTCGCGGTAGCTCAGCCGGGAGGGACTATTGGCGACGCTCCTCCCTGCAGGGAAAAGACCGTTGGAACAGTTAAATATTCATGTATGTAAGCAAACATTCGTTACATTTTAAGACACACCCTATCCGTGTATTCATTTGTTTTCTCAAACACACACACCACCCACCCCAACCCCCTCCCACACACACACGCAAGCCTGCATACACACCTGAGTTATAAAATCTTCACAAAGTGTGTACATTTTCGACACAGACAGCAAAACTTCGACGTCATGACGTAATTTTGCCTTTTACGTCAATACAAATGACGTCATTGTTTTCTCCCTGCAGACTGACCAGACTTTAGATTTGATTGAACAATCATTTAGTTCTTTTCCTGAGAGCCAAGACTTTCCAATAATATTCTCGAGAGGGGGGGAGGGGGGGGGGGGGGGGGGGGGGGGGCGGGGACACTATTAGGAAGCGGGAAGCTTTAATTTACCCTTTACTCAAACCAACCACAATCATCATCATCATCATCATCAACATCACCACCACCACTACCACCACCACCACCTCCAACATTATCACTATCATCATCAGCTACACAACTTACCAACACCCAGACGGCGCAGCACGGCAGCGATATCCTGACCACACTGTGCGCAGTCCACCGGCCACCGACCTGTGTGAGCGTTGCCATGGTGACTCAGCCGTATCACGCTCAGCCCGTCCCCAGGGGCAGGCACGCCGCTGTCGCTGTAGTCGTGGACAGCAAACGTGTGAATCACGGGTTGTATTTCACGCAGGACGGCGGGCGCCGAGCGGAGGGGGACAGTGAACACCTGTGTCTGCAGTGCTGGGGGTATGTCGGTGATGTCAATACCGGCACACCACAGGTACAGGTGTGGTACTTGCTGCGCTAGGCGTGTTACAAGGCGTGTGTGACGGGGACCATGCTTATTCCTGTGACACAGAATGGAGACATGTTGTCAGAGATGTGTAACACACTCACATGAGATATAGTAAGCTGATAATAGGAATGCGTTATCCGCAACTTTATAAAAGATGTCACTTGATATTTTACCAATGATGACTTCATTAGGATTTTACGCGCATTGTGGTCATAACAACATGCAATTTCACGCATACACGTGGTGCGAGTTGCATGAATCAAACAGTTACAACTCTCTCTCTCTCTCTCTCTCTCTCTCTCTCTCTCTCTCTCTCTCTCTCTCTCTCTCTCTCTCTCTCTCTCTCTCTCTCTCTCTCTCTCTCTCTCTCTCTCTCTTACAAACACACACACACACACACACACACACACACACACACACACACACACACACACACACACACACACACACACACACTTAAATGCATCTTAAAATGTCTTATTGGTTACTTGACATGTTAATTATGGTAAATATGTCATTTGTACTATAGTTAAACTTATCTTCTATTTCTTCTTGTTTGTTACCCCTCAATGGGCGAGGGCCGGATGAAAAAAAGCATGTATACATTGCTTATTCTGTTACCCTCGTAAAATGAATTTCAATTCAAAATTCTCTCTCTCTTTCTCTCTCTCTCTCTCTCGTTACCTGTTCCAACTGTTCATCGTTGTCCAAGACTCGCTCTAACTGAGCACTGCTGACGTTACAACTCTCTCTCTCTCTCTCTCTCTCTCTCTCTCTCTCTCTCTCTCTCTCTCTCTCTCTCTCACACACACACACACACACACACACACACACACACACACACACACACACACACACATACACACACACACACATACACATACACACACTCACACACGTATGAAAACAAACCTGCTGTCAAAGGACACCTCGTCGATCAAGACGTGCAGCTGGCCGTTATTCACACACACCACGAGGTCGGTGACTGCCTGATCAACATCTCCCTCCCTGTTCCAGATATCGTATAGGTGGTACGACACGCTGCCTGGTGTCAGGGAAGGCGTCGGGCCCGCGCTCAGCGACATCTCCAGCTGTTGTTTGATGGATGTGCTGACGGCCCGGGTCTCGTACCGTGTTGAGATGACGTGCACATCGTGCCCCTGTCGCAGCCACCTCACCCCCTGCAGCACTAGCACCACCGTCTTACCTGTTGGAACACAAACAATAAGGTTAATATATTGCAGGACAGTGTGAAAACAAGGCAGTGTTGCACGTAGAGACGACTTGCACATCGTTGTCCTGGTGATAGGGAAGATGTAGGCCCACGATCAGCCACCTCCATCCCAGCCTTACCAAACTGTCTTACCCAGGGCGGATAAGGGGGGGGGGGGGGGGCTGCTGACACCAGTTGATCATGTTTAAAATCAAGGATAAGCCATAAATCGTTCATAAAATAGCTAAATCTCTTCAGCTTCTGGGGGGGGGGGGGGGGGGGGGGCTAGGCCCCCCAGACCCCCCATCGGGGCCTTGCCCATGTACCCCACAAGGGGTCTACCCCTGGACCCCAGGTTGTACCCCCCCCCCCCCCCTCTGGCTTAACTGCTTCGCCCCTGTTACCTGTTAAAGTGTAACTAAACAGACATTTTGAAGTGTCAGCTTTACTGAATTGCTTTATGTTTTGTCCAAGTATAGACCTGTAGAAGCGATACTGGACGATTTTTCCAACGTTTACTGTGTTTTCTGATTTACTACGATTTTTTAAAAGTGTTGAACCCATTTCAGATTTACCTGCTTATCTGTTCTTGATTTGATACTTCCAAAGAACAAGTGGTACTTTGAGTTCCGGTTTTATGTTTTAACCAATCAGAATTTGGTTCCTAAATAAAATCGTCTGCTGCCTGTCCCAGCAGAGTCGGCAACAAGCACTGCTTGCCACATGTGTGATGTTACCAACAGAAATAGCCATAAATTGGGCAAGGTAGCAATGTAAATGAATTAGATCTAACTAATGTGCTTGTACTGCATCTCTGGCCTTTGAATTCACTCCAAATGTACTGGCTCAGCGTGAGAGGCAACATCCTGTCGAAGTCGTAAGCACGAGGCTGACTGGGAGATTATTATTCGAAGAGCATGCTGAAACGGATTGTAAGTACAATATTTTACATGTTCTCGACATTTCTGTTGATCTTTCCTTAACTTTAATTGTTTCCTTGATTTAAAACCCTAGGGCTTGTATTTTCAGTTGTGATACTAAGCACGTATCTTTACCACAGTATCTGATCACTTCACACTTGAATTTTGGAATGATGAAGTGGAATTATTTCTGGATCTAATTTATTCCTTGTTCCCCCCCTCTCGATAACTTTTTTCGCCACATATGTATTGTCGTGTAAGGGGGTAGATGCGTGTACTGGCTGATTTTTTTAATTTTTTTTACTTCGGTCAGATACAGATGATTGGGAAAAAAACTTGTCAAGGATTTCAGAATTTAATAGATCTGTTCGAAGTTTTTACGGGATAGGTCCTGTTACAATACAGACTGAATGTGCGCAAGATGAACTTTTGATTAAACATACACACACAAATGAATCTAGATATTGATTTTGTTATACGGCGAATGTCCAGTTTCCACCACCACGTCTGTAGTATGTTTGATTGAATAGACTGACGTGCATTCTCTCGCAAATATGCGCGCGTGTGTGTTTGTCTGGGCCTCAGACTTATTAATCAAAGATGATGTTGCACATTGCAGATCTATGCGACAGGAGCAAGTGGACAAGACAGCTACATTTGTCTGAGCGAAGATCCAACGGTAAGCTCTTTTAGCCGAAGACAGCGAGCCTGGGTGCATGCATGCAAGCTTCTATCATGTTCGTGTGAGTGCTGCAGGGCTATCAGACGTTTTTTCATTATTCTTGATTTGGAGATCCATGCAGGGTATTAGAAAGTGCAGAATATACACGTTTGAACAAATACGATGTGTGTTTGCTCTGAAAAAAGAAAAAACGCAACAAACAAACATTGTATTTGTTTAAAGTATCACAAATATTTATTACCTGTATCTGCATGTTTTGATAATGATGAAGGGTAAATTACTTTGACGTGTGCTTTTTTTTTAACCACACTGATAACGAATGATAGAAACACAGACACACTTAATAACATATCCACAAAAATTGTAACAATAAATGCAAGCTGAACAATGCCTGCAACACATTTCAGGCCTCAGAAGGAAGTAATTATGAGATTCAGACAGAGAGAGAAAGCCCAACACGAAACCAGTTGTGACATTTTTTATTTCATTATGTAATATTAAAAACACGACAACAACGTATTTCCTGTACTTAGTTTCGTGCAATTATGGATTGCAAAGTATGTCTAATTGAGTGGCATAAAGAGGCACAGTTGCATGAAAAACCAACTCGGATCTTGACTAGGATCAGGATTTTACATGGACACAACCTAGAATTTAACATCCTGGGGGGAGGGGGGTACTGCGCCTTTCACATCAAGATGTAAAGATCTATTTTAAATAATACTTATTATAAGGGAACAAAATCAAACAAAACTACAACAATCGTTCTGAGGGGAGAGAATTACCTCTTCCGAAGAAATTACCTCCCTTGATTTTCTTGTCGTGACTTATGTAGAATAAAGTGAATAGAAAGTGAATCAGTCAGTAACAAAAAACCCACAACATTTCTTAAGATCAATGAGGAGTCTTGAAGTATTTGTCAATGTTAATCTTGTATGCATAACAAACAATATATTACGGATTGATAATTAAAGAAAATCGTCTCTTCTACAGGGTTGCCCCCCTAAAAAGGACACCCACAACCATGCAAATTACTTCTGCATCTGTTGAACCAATTATTTTATATATGGTATTCATTAACTTCAGTTTATGTTCTGCCTTTCCAGTAAGTGGCAATTTTGTAAATTGAATGGTCTGACTTTTGTGCAATTTTAATTTTTTTCTCCAAATTCGGGGGTCGACTAAACAGAACGAGTTTTGACATTGAGCGGTAGCCATTTTTACCTAATTTAAACCCTTCAGTCTTTTACCTTTTTGATTATTTTGAATGTCTGAGTATGTAAAAACATCCCCTTCAACCCCCAGGCTATCGATGACCTGAAGAAAGCATGCAGTTACAGCTAGGTTCAGGGCAATCCTCAGACACGAAAGCGTTGGTGTCATTGGTGATGCAAAAGTTAGATAATTTAACCTACAAATTTGCCACTTGTGAACTGCACATGCATAAAATCAAGTTTAAGTATGCTGAATATGAAGTTATCCAGTCAATTGGTGTAGAAGTTATAGCATTTCTGTCAGTTAACAGTATTTAAAATCTCTAAAGTAAAATCTGACATATTCGAAAGTTTTGCATAAACACCCAGACAATTTTTACGATATTCTCCTAAGCTTCTCCACTTCTCAGCCCTGTCTTGGAAATGAATTCGAATAAGGCAGTCAAAATAACTTAGTTTGGAGCACCCATCAATCAGAATAAGCATTAACTTTTGACACAGGAAATATCTTCTACCGAAAGCTCTCCTGGTTTTATTCTACATTTTTCCTGCATAATGGTAACAAATTTAATGATAAATCTAAACAACGAAGTGACTGTGGTAAGATGAACAAAGTTAAAAAAACAAAGGATTACTGTAAATGGTTTACGAATCGAAATCTAAACAAGTTTTAATGATAAGTAAAATGATAAAAAAAATAAAATTAAAAAAAGCTAACGTCCTCGCATTTGTCCAGAATTATTCCATGTTTAACATGGGAACAGAGGGATAATTGGTCTAAAGAATTTTTAAAAAGGAGGGTTAGGGTAACCCTAACCCTCTTTGGACTATCTGTATGCAATGCCCGCTATAGTCGAAAGACTTTTGTGGAAGCCATGGAAGAATGCATCGCTGTTGTGCTGGTTCAGCTTGAGGTCCTGTCCTAGCGAATATCCTGCACACACAAAAACACGACTTTTTAAAGGCCCGGCAGGAGTATATAAGGAGCCTGACCTTCTGCGTTGGCAAATCATTTCAAACCTCTTGCAGGCAACGGACAAATACTGCTCCTACATTTTCTTTAATATCTCGGTTAAGCATGAGTTACGGTGTCAGATTTTTTGTTCACACAGCTGGTTTTCACACATTTACCGCCCTATGCGCTTAGATAAGGTTAATTCTCCATAATAAAGAAGATATTTGTAAACAAACATTTCAATGGGGATCTTGTTCAAAGAAAAGGGCGGAGTCAACACTCTCCGACGTCACAGATTTACACCATGCGTTCTAAAAATAGCAAAACACGTGGCATGCGGCAATTTGGTTCCAGAACATGCTGTCTCAGGTGCATGTGTATTTGTTACATCGGATATGAAGAAAGAAATGCAACTAACCTTTACCACCAGTTGTGGCCTTGATAGGGTATTCCTGTGGGGTTGGGATAAAGCTCTCTCACTAATTTGAGCACACAGTCGGGCATCATTTCTCGGTTAATGTTTACCCGTGTTGGATTGTCTTGATGTAAGGAAGACGTCTTTTTCGCCAAGTACAATGCACAATTCCAAGCACCGCGTCGGTCTAGCATGGACCAATACTTCTTGTAGAGTACTTTTCTAACGCCGGAATTCCTGCGGTGTGGCAATTGGCCTGTACCTAGCCACCTCTGGCGATGATTTGTCACACAAGGGCTGCAAAAACAAAAGGCACACTGGCCTACCCCAGAGGAGAGCCCTGTACTAGGACCCGTGTCTCCGCTTTCACCATCGCCTCCAGGATCAGATAACCACGTCTGCACCCTAACGGTACTACACACACGAGAGACAGCCTCTGTATCGAGGTCACACGATGATGGCACAGCACCTCTTGGTACACAAGTCGAATCTTTTATTACACACCTTCGAGTTTCAAATGGCCACTGATTCTCAGTAAATAGTCTCCTTATTGCGTTCTCCTGGTCACTGTTAATGTTGAGAAGTGTTAAATCAAATTTCGCCATTTATTTCCACAGACAGAAAGAGATGTCAGTGCAATACAGCTTACAGACCGCAGCCTAGCCCTTACTAAGTTACTATCACCATCGGATGTTGGAATGTGAAACACTCACTTCCCGCCTTCAGCTGTCGACAACACTGATTGTGTTAGAGGCTCTCGCTGGGTGGAATAACAGACCGTGTTCCAAAGTATGCGTATACACTACGCAGATTATCACCGCTGACTTCGTCTACATGGTCGTCCCGCTAACTATAATTACTGTCCCTGAAAGTGCCTCACAGGATGGGCAAGTTTACTTTCAAAACAGAAAGGGGTAATCTAAACTCGGTTTGTTCTAAGTGGACATGGGACACAACGGGACTCGGATCTTGGGTCGCCCCTGGCAACACAAATGGAAGAATCCAGGATATGCAAATGGTCTTCTGCAGTTTATTCCAAGGTGGTAGGGGGTTGAAAGGGGGAACGAACGGGAGGGGGGAGGGGACAGTGGTCGGTGGAGCTACTATACTAAGACTGCAGCAACATGGACTGGTGATGTGAAATCATCACCCACACATTTTGAGGTACCCTCCCCCCTCACCATTCGGTTCACAAGCCTGTTTTTGTCCTTGGTCAGTTTGAAAATGATTGGTTTGTTCAAGTATTCCGCCAAAAAAATGCGCCAAGATTTCCCTCCTCATTTTAGTGGTGTTTGACGCTTGCCCCACTCACTTAGTCAGAGTCTGATGCAAAAATTGACTCGAGAATTCTGTTCATTGACGTTGTGACGTACTAAACTTGTTTATTGTTCGCGGTTTTGGCTGATTCTGTGTTGTTTTTCTGCAATATCAGCGAAACTTCATAGCGGTGACTGAGTTACAGCAACCAAGACTAAGTTTCATTTTGTCCGTTTGACTAGCCTGACATCTACAGCCTTGACATTGTTATTCTGTTTCTCTCTGTGTGACTGATTTCTTTGACACAAAGGTTCTCTGTGTGAAAGTTCAATTGTATTGTAAATTTATATAAACAAAATACGCAATCAATATGCAAGATATCACAAATGTTCAGAAACGAAAATATGTGAAAAACTCTGAAGAAGCTGTTAAAAGAAGAAATGCTGCTCGCACAGACAGAAAGCCAGATGGTAAAATTCAGTTTAGCGGTGAGAGAGAGGAAATTGATCTTATTTACGCCCAAGTTCAAAAGGTTAAAACATTTTTGGAAGAAGGAAATCCAAACAAAGAGCTTGTGGACACTATCTTGTGCTTTTTTTATTGACAAAAACATTGAAGCTGATTTATTAGAGCGCCCTGATGCCCCCGCGTCCCCAGTGCACTTTGGCCTGTTCGTGTTTACATCGCGTGCCACGCGTTGTGCTATTTTTGCTAAGCCCCGCCCCTTTTTCTGTTGCATTATGGGAGAGGCCGGATTGGCCGTGACGTGTTTAAGCCACTTATGTTGCATTCCGTGACATAGCTTTGTTAAAACCGTGTGCCTGATAATAATGACAGATTTTGTTGATATACATTTTTTTTAAGACACCCCATATAATATTGTTTGACAATCTCTTTCAACATAGTTTACGAATCACCAATGTGTATACAAACGCAAATAACCCACAGGTCAATAAATTACTTTCCAGAGAGAGAGAGAGAGAGAGAGAGAGAGAGAGAGAGAGAGAGAGAGAGAGAGAGAGAGAGAGAGAGAGAGAGAGAGAGAGAGAGAGAGAGAGAGAGAGAGAGAGAGAGAGAGAGAGAGAGATTAAAACTAGAAAATGTGTGCTATGTAAAACAAGGATAATCACTGTCAAATCGTTGCTTGTACCTGCATGGTGTTTACTGCGCTATATACAAAACCTGTTTTATTTCATTTATTTTATTTTTTTTTGTTGGGGGGGGATGTTTTGTGATGAGTGTTTTTTCAAAGCCTTTACTGCTTTAGTCATTGAATCCACCCGACTTCGATTTATTGTTCAGTGATGGGTAATTGTGTGACCAACTATGTAAGTTAGTGATTGTTCTGGCTTCATACAATGACATTGCATTAATTTTATAAGTGTATCACTGTGTGTGTTTCAGGCAAAAGCTGATATTACAGTCCTAGTTGTATGCAGTACCTCTGCTTCTTCGTTCAGGAATCAAAGTATACAATCTAAACCGATTATTTTGTTCAATAATGTTCAGCTTACCATCCCGAAGAAGGCAGTAACGTGCCGAGATATTGATTATAGATATTAACGTACCTAACCTGGTTACTGGTGTGTTTTCTTTTTATTTCAATAATGTAAATGTGTGACAACTTGCAGGGTACTTGATGTTCAGAGCAATTTTTCTGGCAAAAGACCTTTTATGGATCAAAGAAAACTTTTGTCGTGGTGCACAAGTCAATCAATTTGGTTGATAAATAATTTGTGCTGCATTTTCCCTGGTTCCAAAACGTAGTATGTATTACCACATGTCCTTACCTGTCATTGGCATCACATGATTCTCTGCAAGCAGTCTTTTGTGGAAATACGTCATTTAACACTTGCACTTATAGTAGGGCTGATGGGGTCTATGTCGACCAAAAGAGTGGGATTCTCTGTAGGTCGAGTTCCTGTAGGTGGATTCCCTGTATACCTAAGACTTTAAAATTGGCAATCTAGTATACAGGGAATCCCACAGGGTGCAGTTTTTCAATAAAACTTGCAAACCATACTCGAATTTCTAAGAAATATAAAAAAAAAGATCGAAAAACATCAAATTCTAACGATGTCGCTAAGCATCACGTGACTTTCATTGATATTAGCAAAACGCTACAGGAACTACACCCTGTGGTATTCCCTGTATACAAGATTGCCAATTTTAAAGTCTTAGGTATACAGAGAATCCACCTACAGGAACTCGACCTACAGTGAATCCCATTCTTTTGGTCGACATAGACCCCATCAGCTATAGTAGGTGGCTGTGGAACGGTAGACATGCAACGACAACGAACAACAAAAGACAAAGTGTGGAGTACACTAATTTTTCTTAACATACGCTAAGTTTCTTTGAGAATGCTCCAAGTGAAAATCAGGGGTTCCCAGGCCTGATATCACAATTAAACAGCTTCTTCTCAGAATCAGGAGGGAAAAAACGAGATGTCGTGACAAGAACAGACAGCAGCAGTAGCAACAACAACATTGCTAAATCGTCGCTTTAACAAAATTTCATGTTTAGTATCGCAGACAAAGCACGGCTACTGATCCGACCAAAGCCACACTTCATGCACGATGGGCACATTGTTATGGCCAGCTTGTTAACGTGAGCATTGTGTATGTTTTACATAGAATTGAATGTGTTTGTCGTTGTGTCTGTCATCTATCCTAGTCGTTTGATTTAGAATAAAGCAAACTTATTACAATGACGATTTTCTTCGGTTTTTGATGAAGGATTGGCATCAAGACTTTTCCTATTTTCCAACTCTGCCACCGTTCAGGTCTGCATGTCGACCACATGGTGTGTGATCAGATTTTTCGGACATGTTCACAATGCTTACATGACCACCAAATGGAAAATCAGTTGGTATTTGTTATGTTTTTGTGTAAGCACAATCTTCATACAAGTAAACAGAAACAGTTTTGTTGCAAACAGTGCCTTCATAAGAAAAAATGCTTCTAAGTCAAAATACATACCCCCTTTTTCGTATTGCGTAAAATATACCCATAAATTCTGGACATCATATTTTTATTTTTTTTCACAACAATGAAACCAAACTTTGGCATATGTTTTAGCAATATATTCACAATAAAACCTATAAGTTTGAAGGCTGCATCTTGTTTTGTTTATTTTTGAGAATTTTTTTGCAAACCCATGCAAATGGCCAGTTTCTGGGGAGAGACTGGGGAGATAATGGCCAGTATAGAAAGAGTTAATAAGTAAACTAATGTCAGAAGTAGGTATTTACCTTGTTTGCCTTCGCGTTCTTGATAGCCCGCTGCAGCATTTGTATCACTTCCCTTGACATTCAAAACGCCAATGTATTTCTGAAAGGAAAATAAAGATATTGACCGAAACATCACACAAGTGGTATATCATGCTAGGTTTTGTTTATAGTGCCTGTTCTACGACCACATCTGATTGTAATTTAAATAAAGAAAATCTGTATCCATTTATTACTTCTCTATTTGTGTGTGTGCAGGGGCGGATCACATCATTTTTAAGGGGGAGTTTCCAAATTTTTTTTAGGGACAATTTGACGACGCGAAGCGTTGAGTTGAAGACGCGAAGCGTTCAACCTCCTTGGGGGGGGGGGGGGGGGGGGGTTCCGACAAATGTTGATAAAAACAAGGAAAATGGATCAATCTGAGCCAAGAAACATCCCCTAATTCCCCTAATACACCTTCCAAAAAAGTAAATATATTAAGAAGAAAAATTTGAATCACAACAAGGACAATTGATCGATCTGGCGCTACCTGAGCAAACTAATTAGCCAACTTCTTTCCAAAATCGTCACTTAGAATACAAAGGCCGGCTCCTAAGTGGTCCGTAAACCCCGGAACCCCCCTCCGGATCCGCCCAGTGTGTGTGTGTGTGTGTGTGTGTGTGTGTGTGTGTGTGTGTGTGTGTGTGTGTGTGTGTGTGTGTGTGACCGATGACCTTCTCTAAATTCTAATCGTTGCGTTTGCATGGTAATAAAGTTGTAATACTGGATATTCCCATAAAAAAATATCATTTCTTGTTCATGTCATTGTGTGTGTGTGGCCAGGACCGTGACTTCTGCTTGCCTCGACGTCTTCAGAAAAGACACAAAATGCCAGCAGGCGTATGTTCTTGGAGCACTCAGTATGCTGTCATCTGCAAACAAATAAATACAAATTATTCAATTGTGTAAATAAAGAACAATCATTTTAATATTACAACAAAAAATGCATATAACTGTAGTCTTCACCAGAGACATCCACTACACTATCTTTAAATAAAACCGCCGTAAAAAATTGAAATACTATAAAACTTACCCCCACTCAGATCTATTTGGGATTATAATAAATTCAAGTTTCAACCATGAAACGATGCCGGTTTGGACAGATCTGCTAGTTTGCCGCTGAAACTGAAATCAAAGGCGATCTTCAGAACTATTTCTAATCTTGTATTTGTGATTAATATAAAATACTGATCTTCCCAATAGAAGCTGATGTGTATACACATGACCAGATCAAGGTATTTTGTTACAGGGCATTTACGCAGACGTCGCAGTTCAAAATATCGTTTTAGATCTGATTTTGTACAGCAGCCTGTGTGATTCAGAATCGTCTGCCCTTTTTCGGTTTAACATTTTATGGACGATTCCTATGAGACTGCTCAATCATAACTGATGGCAAATTCAGAAACAGATGATGGTTTCAAGTAGGCTACAGTAATGATTCGTTAAAAATGTCAAGCCACTCGTCGATCATTCACACTCAAAGAACCCAAGCCAAATCTGCTCTGGTTCCGAGCAGCTTTTTCCAACTGAGACCCTAATTGTTACGCATCTGCCGCGAATAGATAGACCACAAACAAGCGGCACTGTACCATGCTTTCGTTTATGTTGCTAAACAGATTAAATGTGCATTGTAAATGTGCTTACAGCAAAGAAATGCATCCTTACTTACCACAAAAATACTGGTACCACATTCATCGCACTTGTGTCTTCTTACCAAAACCTATCGATATGTTTGTTTACGATATATTGGTAATTACTAACCGTTAACTATTTTTCAAAAATCTGAAATGACTTTTAAGAATCAAAGAAAGATTCGCTAAAACGGTTGACTTCAGAAAATAAGCAATATTTTTCTGAACCATGAAATAAAAATCGAAAACTCCGTTTGATCTTTTATTTTGGTAGATTGATGACAACAGCCGGAACTGAAAGTACCAGAACCAAAAATTAAGGGCATTAATCAGGTAAACTAAGAAGATTGTCGTTCCTGGCGCGCACTTCACATGTCCGTTAAACAGTGTCCGAGTGAGAGAATTTTTTTTTTTTTTCGCAGTTCGACAGTATATGAGGCCCTTCTTCATATCAAAGTGTAAAGGTTGCTGAACGATGTTTTTCCTTTTTGCTTGTTTAGTTACACTTTAACAAACAAAACATATATAACCATACAAATATACTACGAAACAGTGTGGAAGCAAGCTTTTCTACATCAAGTCCGTTTCACCTGTTACACGCGAAACACAGCATCAGGAAAATAGAAATAAGCACACAAAAATGATATAACTGCCAAGAACATTCCTATTTTAGAAAATTACTTTACATGGAGACTAAATGAACATGTCAGTTTCACCGTGTCAGCCTGATGCCTTTCCTTCAGTTGTCACATTTTCCACGGAATCAGACAACACAAACAGCGAGCACAGTACAAACCGTCCTCCAACAAAACTGGATCGAACCTTCTGGTACGATGACGATGAAGTAAAACTCGACACAAACAACGTCACAAACACTGCGTCAATCATTCAACTAAGACGTCATTTGAGCAAACTACCTGGGATCAGTGCCCTGTAAGGAAATCAGAAACATTGTTCTGTCAGTATCGTTTGCCGCAACAACAGCGACGACGATAATTATTGTTGTTGTTCATGATGATGATGATGATGATGATGATGATGATGATGATGCTGATGCTGATGATTAATAAACATTGCCAACATGTTTATTTTTATTTTTTTATATAACAGTGGCAAAAGCAGCAGTATAAGTAATTGCTGGGTGGTTGTGGTTGTGGTGGTGGTGGTGGGTTTGTTTCTCTTAATAGCAGCAGTATTAGCACAGCACCCTTCACACACATGTCAGCAGGTGTAGGGTGTAACCTCATTCATGTCATGTCCTATTAGTGATGTTCACAGTGTGCGACTTTCAGACAATTTTGAAACGATTGTTGTCATTGAGAAAGCAGACAATAGTTGGTGCAGCAAAATAATCGTGAAGTTAACCGTTTCAAAAGACAACGCAAATTTTGATCAATTGCCGGCAGACTTCTGGTCCAAAAAAATCTCCCTTTGAAAACTGTGCGACTTTGAACAAAGACCTCATATACAGGGCGTTTGCTTTGAACAGCTTTTTCTGGAGGCGTTAATTTGTTATGTTTTATTAATATTCTCTTTGTTGTTGTTGTGTTGTTACATGTATAAGCTTAAGAAGGGGGGGGGGGGGGGGGGTCGTGGCTTGGTGGTCGCAGTATTAAAAATATGTAAAGGGAGATAACAGCACCAGTGGACTAGCCGTTGCTTCCTGCCATGCAGACACAATCATCAATTTGTCTTATCAATATATATCTAAGGGTTACATCAGAACATGCACTGGAGGCATTAATTAGTTAGCAGACTGCGCCTTGGATACTGAACCTTGTTATAGTAGAAGGCCACAGAGCTAAATTTAGCGTTGCCAGCACGAGAAACTAGAGCTGCATCTGCCGCGCGCCGATGTTGGCCTTTAACGCGAAACAGACGGTTGAGCTTAGTGTTCCATCTTGCTTCGAAACAAAATCGTTTAGAGAACAGTCACAAATCAGCAGCAAGACCAACAACAACAAACAAACAAAATAAAAATAAAAAACAATCTAGTCAGAAAAGGTGTGAGCTTGTCACCTGTTCCTGGCGCTCCCGTAATGTAGACCAGTGGCGGGTCTCTGTTCATTAGGTCGAGCTGTTGCAGGGTCAGAACCAGAAGTGCCAGCCTCCGCCCCAGTTCTGCCACCGCCTGTCCTGCAGTCCGCACCTCCACACGGACACCGTTGTAGCAGGGCACAGACACCGTGGTGGCCGGACCAACAAACCTGTAGCAAAAACAATTAAGATAATGATAAATGATAATTAATCCTTAAAGCCGCAGTTTTGAAAGAATGTCTGCTATGTGCTACAGCCACTCTTCCTCCAAGTCTGTTACCATTAGTTATCAACACCCAGCTTCCCTATGCCCACAGGCTAATTTACAGGCCGTCTTCAATTTCACAGTAAGACACGAAAGAGAACGAAACAGTGACTTCCCCTTTTTTCTCGGTCCAGTAATCCAGAGATACCACCATGCTACTGTTTATCTAAACAGTTCCAGACACTTGCTGGGTGGAGGGTGAGTGTCAGTTGCGCATCTAGAGGCCATTAATCAAATCTTCCTACTGGGAGAAAAATTCCTCCCGATCTTCGCCTTTAAACGACGAATATCAGCATTGTTTGAGCACTGCGACGTAACTGACATGGATGTCATTTTTCTCACCTGGCAACCATGTCCAGGTAAAGTTGGTCAGTAAGCCGAGCGTCCACAGTACAGGACATCCTGTGTTGCCACCAGGTGCTCAGCTGTGATAACACCGCGGGTGTCACGTGCCAGTACGATGCAGGCTGGGACAGTTGGTCAGAGCAACAGCAAAGCTGAACGGCCTCTGCTGCATTGGCCGCACCCAGGCTCTGACACACCGCCTGCAGCAGATACATACATGTACGCAATACTGTATCTTTGTGTGGGGCGCCAGTATCATTATTTGCTTGGTTGAAACTGACAAAACATCCATCAAGCAGTGTGACTATGTACGCACACTCGTGAGTGTGTGTATGTGTGTGTGTGTGTGTGTGTGTGTGTGTTTATGTGTGTGTGTGAGGCTGCAATTGTAAATGTAGTGAGACCAGCACACACTCTCTCCCTCTCCCTGTGTCTCTATCAGTTTCTTTCTCTTTCTTCTCTCTCTGTATCTCTAGCTCTGTCTGTTTGTCTGTGTGTCTGCCTCTCTCTCTCTCTCTCTCTCTCTCTCTCTCTCTCTCTCTCTCTCTCTCTCCCTCTCTCTCCCTCTCCCCCTCTCGTTCTCTGGGCCCTCTCTCTCCCCACTCTCGCTCTCTCTTTCTCCCACTCTATCTCTCTTTTTCGCTCTGTCTCTCCCTCTCTCTCTGTCCCCTCCTCTCGCTCTGTCTCTCTTTCCCTCCCCCCCCCCCTCTCTCTCTCTCTCTCTCTCTCTCTCTCTCTCTCTCTCTCTCTCTCTCTCTCTCTCTCTCTCTCTCTTAGGCGCCATGCAGTTCCATTCCCGCTTTATGGGTAAATAGAATACTTTCATGTCTGATATTGTTGTTGTGCTTATTGTGTGTGTTTTGTTCTTTTTGTGAATGTTTTGATAATCATATCAAACAAGCGAATGATCATAATAATTCCTCTCTACAGGAAATGTGTTTTGTAATGCAAATATATATTATGTGCTATTCACTTTTGGATGTTTATATGCAATGCGTTGAATGTAACTATGTTGCAATGTCAACACTATGTTTCGTATGGTCGAACTGTTTTTGCCCCTTGTAGTGTGTATACGAAAATATGATATTTTTTTATCATTATTAATATTATGTGCGTCTGTATTATGTGTGTGTATTAGGGACAGGTTGTAAGATTAGGCTCTGCCTAAAATCATGTCGTAGTAAAGTTCAGTTTGTATCAGTTCAGTTTCAGTTTCAGTTTCTCTCTCTCTCTCTCTCTCTCTCTCTCTCTCTCTCTCTCTCCTCTCTCTCTCTCTCTCTCTCTCTCTCTCTCTCTCTCTCCCCCCCTCTCTCTCTCTCTCTCTCTCTCTCTCTCCCCCCCTCTCTCCCCTCTCTCCCTCTCTCCCTCTCGCTCTCTCTCTCTCTCCCTCTCTCTCTCTCTCTCTCTCTCTCTCTCTCTCTCTCTCTCTCTCTCTCGTTACCTGTTCCAACTGTTCATCGTTGTCCAAGACTCGCTCTAACTGAGCACTGCTGACGTAAGGCAGGAAGAGAGTTTTCTTGACAGTCATGCCAGGTCCCATGTCACTCACAAGGTGCCTCACCACTCTCTCCGACTTGTCCAGCTGCTTGACCGCTTGCTTCACCTTCTGGGCAAGGTCAGGATCGGCCGGAGTGTATGTCTGGTTCAAGGCACCCATGGTTTTCCCAACAGCCTTGAGCTCTCCGACCAGAATGCCGTGCTGGCGGTGGAACAACAGAAAGTCAAAATCCCCCTGACGATCTCGTGGTAAGTCTTTGGGTCGTGGGAGCTGTGCAGCGGCCGCGGCGTAGGTAGGCTGGTTGAGGTAGCTGCCGAACTGTAGCTGAGACAGGATGAACATGGCCTCGTGACGACTGTCGCCAAGCTCCTGTAGGTTTAGCATCACGTGGTTCTGGGCAAAGTCATCTCGTAGGTCACTCTCCTGCATTCCTACTGGTGGGAGATGTGGCCCTGGCTCCTCGGCCCACATATGCTGCGGTACTGTCCATCCCTCAGGCTTGGTACTGAGAGCTGAGTGGAGAAACCGGGCACTAGGTCCTGGCTGTAGCACATGCACAGACAGACCGGTACCGGGTACAGTGTCCCTGACGTAGGGCACCCTGTTGAAC
Organism: Littorina saxatilis; assembly: GCF_037325665.1. Taxonomy (NCBI): domain Eukaryota; kingdom Metazoa; phylum Mollusca; class Gastropoda; order Littorinimorpha; family Littorinidae; genus Littorina; species Littorina saxatilis. The sequence continues at coordinate 37,576 of NW_027126289.1, read as the reverse complement.
TGTACCGGCGGCACACAATAGGTACGGGTAAGAGCGTCAGGGTAGAGTGACGTCACGATCTGCCGCCAGTCATCGGCGTCTGTCTGTTGTGTGTTTCTGGCCGCCATGGTCTCGGGTTCAATCCTTCAATCAAGTTAACCTGCGCGCTTTGGGAAAGACGGAGTGCCACTCTCGTTGTGTTGCTGGTTTTGATCAACAACTTGTCTTTCCCTTACACCGGGTTAGAGAATCCCTTACACCGGATTAGAGAATCCCTTACACCCGGTAAGAGAATCCCTTACACCCGATAAGAGAATCAGGCTCCACGCTTGTCCCGTTCTGCTGGTTATCACGCTCAGTGACAGAATCACGCACGCCTGTTTCCCCTCTAGCTCACTGGGTAAAGCTTCAAACAAAGTTGTCCAGGTTTTCTTCACACAACGTGTCACGAATGCAGAGTTTGACGTGTTGTGGGTCACTGACCAAGGTCGGGTGGCTCGGTAACACACGGCTCAATACGCATTTTTCACAGACAGGCAGACGTCACTGTGACAGATACACATCATGTCCCACTGACAGCCCTCGCTGTCAGTGACACAAGTCATTTCTTACAATCAGACAGACCACACTATCACTGTCACTGACACGAGTCATTTCTTACAATCAGACAAACCACACTATCACTGTCAGTGACACAAGTCATTTCTTACTATCAGAGAGACAGACCACACTATCACTGTCACTGACACAAGTCATTCAGTTTCTTATAGACAGGCAGACCTCACTGTCACTGACACAAGGAATTCAGTTTTAAGTCCTCCCTGGCAGCAGTGTCCACACTGACACCAGTCGATTCACACCTCTACTTTATACAGTGTGGAGACGAGCTGGGAGATGACACGTCGTCACAACGACACTGACAGGGCCTTTAGTAACCGCTACGTCACGGGCAGTGAATGCACGTCGCCACACGCACCTCAGTTGCCCCCCCTCCCTCCGCCCCCTTTGTTCAGACCAACGTATATGTGAGTAGTTGTACCCTGTAGAATTCACTCTTGTCGCTAGCTTACTACTGGGTAGCGTGACTCTTGTTGTCGCTAGCTTACTACTGGGTAGCGCGACTCTTGTCGCTAGCTTACTACTGGGTAGCGCGACTCTTGTTGTCGCTAGCTTACTACTGGGTAGCGTGACTCTTGTTGTCACTAGCTTACTACAGGGTAGCGCGACTCTTGTCCCTAGCTTACTACTGGGTAGCGCGACTCTTGTCCCTAGCTTACTACTGGGTAGTGTGACTCTTGTTGTCGCTAGCTTACTACTGGGTAGCGCGACTCTTGTCCCTAGCTTACTACTGGGTAGCGCGACTCTTGTTGTCGCTAGCTTACTACTGGGTAGCGCGACTCTTGTCCCTAGCTTACTACTGGGTAGCGCGACTCTTGTCCCTAGCTTACTACTGGGTAGCGCGACTCTTGTTGTCGCTAGCTTACTACTGGGTAGCGTGACTCTTGTTGTCACTAGCTTACTACTGGGTAGCGTGACTCTTGTCGCTAGCTTACTACTGGGTAGCGTGACTCTTGTTGTCGCTAGCTTACTACTGGGTAGCGCGACTCTTGTTGTCGCTAGCTTACTACTGGGTAGCGCGACTCTTGTCCCTAGCTTACTACTGGGTAGCGCGACTCTTGTTGTCGCTAGCTTACTACTGGGTAGCGCGACTCTTGTTGTCACTAGCTTACTACTGGGTAGCGCGACTCTTGTCACTAGCTTACTACTGGGTAGCGCGACTCTTGTCCCTAGCTTACTACTGGGTAGCGTGACTCTTGTTGTCCCCAGCTTACTACTGGGTAGCGCGACTCTTGTTGTCACTAGCTTACTACTGGGTAGCGCGACTCTTGTTGTCGCTAGCTTACTACTGGGTAGCGTGACTCTTGTTGTCACTAGCTTACTACTGGGTAGCGCGACTCTTGTCACTAGCTTACTACTGGGTAGCGTGACTCTTGTTGTCCCCAGCTTACTGCTGGGTAGCGTGACTCTTGTTGTCGCTAGCTTACTACTGGGTAGCGCGACTCTTGTCACTAGCTTACTACTGGGTAGCGTGACTCTTGTTGTCACTAGCTTACTACTGGGTAGTGCGACTCTTGTCACTAGCTTACTACTGGGTAGCGCGACTCTTGTCGCTAGCTTACTACTGGGTAGCGCGACTCTTGTCCCTAGCTTACTACTGGGTAGCGTGACTCTTGTTGTCGCTAGCTTACTACTGGGTAGCGCGACTCTTGTCACTAGCTTACTGCTGGGTAGTGCGACTCTTGTTGTCACTAGCTTACTGCTGGGTAGCGCGACTCTTGTTGTCACTAGCTTACTACTGGGTAGCGCGACTCTTGTTGTCACTAGCTTACTACTGGGTAGCGCGACTCTTGTTGTCACTAGCTTACTACTGGGTAGTGTGACTCTTGTTGTCGCTAGCTTACTACTGGGTAGCGCGACTCTTGTTGTCCCTAGCTTACTACTGGGTAGTGTGACTCTTGTTGTCGCTAGCTTACTACTGGGTAGTGTGACTCTTGTTGTCCCTAGCTTACTACTGGGTAGTGTGACTCTTGTTGTCCCTAGCTTACTACTGGGTAGCGCGACTCTTGTTGTCGCTAGCTTACTACTGGGTAGCGCGACTCTTGTCCCTAGCTTACTACTGGGTAGCGCGACTCTTGTCGCTAGCTTACTACTGGGTAGCGTGACTCTTGTTGTCGCTAGCTTACTACTGGGTAGCGCGACTCTTGTCCCTAGCTTACTACTGGGTAGCGCGACTCTTGTTGTCGATAGCTTACTACTGGGTAGCGCGACTCTTGTTGTCGCTAGCTTACTACTGGGTAGTGTGACTCTTGTTGTCGCTAGCTTACTACTGGGTAGCGCGACTCTTGTTGTCGCTAGCTTACTACTGGGTAGCGCGACTCTTGTTGTCGCTAGCTTACTACTGGGTAGCGCGACTCTTGTCCCTAGCTTACTACTGGGTAGCGCGACTCTTGTCCCTAGCTTACTACTGGGTAGCGCGACTCTTGTCGCTAGCTTACTACTGGGTAGCGTGACTCTTGTTGTCGCTAGCTTACTACTGGGTAGTGTGACTCTTGTTGTCGCTAGCTTACTACTGGGTAGCGTGACTCTTGTTGTCGCTAGCTTACTACTGGGTAGCGCGACTCTTGTTGTCCCTAGCTTACTACTGGGTAGTGCGACTCTTGTTGTCGCTAGCTTACTACTGGGTAGCGCGACTCTTGTCGCTAGCTTACTACTGGGTAGCGTGACTCTTGTCCCTAGCTTACTACTGGGTAGCGCGACTCTTGTCGCTAGCTTACTACTGGGTAGCGCGACTCTTGTCCCTAGCTTACTACTGGGTAGCGCGACTCTTGTTGTCGCTAGCTTACTACTGGGTAGCGCGACTCTTGTCGCTAGCTTACTACTGGGTAGCGCGACTCTTGTCGCTAGCTTACTACTGGGTAGCGTGACTCTTGTTGTCGCTAGCTTACTACAGGGTAGCGCGACTCTTGTCGCTAGCTTACTACTGGGTAGCGCGACTCTTGTCGCTAGCTTACTACTGGGTAGCGTGACTCTTGTTGTCACTAGCTTACTACTGGGTAGCGCGACTCTTGTTGTCACTAGCTTACTACTGGGTAGCGCGACTCTTGTTGTCACTAGCTTACTACTGGGTAGCGCGACTCTTGTCGCTAGCTTACTACTGGGTAGCGCGACTCTTGTTGTCGCTAGCTTACTACTGGGTAGCGCGACTCTTGTCCCTAGCTTACTACTGGGTAGCGCGACTCTTGTTGTCACTAGCTTACTACTGGGTAGCGTGACTCTTGTCACTAGCTTACTACTGGGTAGCGCGACTCTTGTCGCTAGATTACTACTGGGTAGCGCGACTCTTGTCGCTAGATTACTACTGGGTAGCGCGACTCTTGTCGCTAGCTTACTACTGGGTAGCGCGACTCTTGTCGCTAGCTTACTACTGGGTAGCGCGACTCTTGTCGCTAGCTTACTACTGGGTAGCGCGACACTTGTCGCTAGCTTACTACTGGGTAGCGTGACTCTTGTCACTAGCTTACTACTGGGTAGCGCGACTCTTGTCACTAGCTTACTACTGGGTAGCGTGACTCTTGTCACTAGCTTACTACTGGGTAGCGCGACTCTTGTTGTCACTAGCTTACTACTGGGTAGCGTGACTCTTGTTGTCACTAGCTTACTACTGGGTAGCGCGACTCTTGTTGTCGCTAGCTTACTACTGGGTAGCGCGACTCTTGTTGTCACTAGCTTACTACTGGGTAGCGTGACTCTTGTTGTCACAAGCTTACTACTGGGTAGCGCGACTCTTGTTGTCACTAGCTTACTACTGGGTAGCGTGACTCTTGTTGTCACTAGCTTACTACTGGGTAGTGCGACTCTTGTTGTCGCTAGCTTACTACTGGGTAGCGTGACTCTTGTTGTCACTAGCTTACTACTGGGTAGCGCGACTCTTGTCCCTAGCTTACTACTGGGTAGCGCGACTCTTGTTGTCACTAGCTTACTACTGGGTAGCGTGACTCTTGTTGTCACTAGCTTACTACTGGGTAGCGCGACTCTTGTCACTAGCTTACTACTGGGTAGCGCGACTCTTGTCACTAGCTTACTACTGGGTAGCGCGACTCTTGTCACTAGCTTACTACTGGGTAGCGCGACTCTTGTCCCTAGCTTACTACTGGGTAGCGCGACTCTTGTCGCTAGCTTACTACTGGGTAGCGCGACTCTTGTTGTCACTAGCTTACTACTGGGCAGCGCGACTCTTGTTGTCACTAGCTTACTACTGGGTAGCGCGACTCTTGTTGTCACTAGCTTACTACTGGGTAGCGCGACTCTTGTTGTCACTAGCTTACTACTGGGTAGCGCGACTCTTGTTGTCACTAGCTTACTACTGGGTAGTGTGACTCTTGTTGTCACTAGCTTACTACTGGGTAGTGCGACTCTTGTCGCTAGCTTACTACTGGGTAGCGCGACTCTTGTTGTCGCTAGCTTACTACTGGGTAGCGCGACTCTTGTCGCTAGCTTACTACTGGGTAGCGCGACTCTTGTCGCTAGCTTACTACTGGGTAGCGCGACTCTTGTCGCTAGCTTACTACTGGGTAGCGCGACTCTTGTTGTCGCTAGCTTACTACTGGGTAGCGCGACTCTTGTCGCTAGCTTACTACTGGGTAGCGCGACTCTTGTCCCTAGCTTACTACTGGGTAGCGCGACTCTTGTCACTAGCTTACTACTGGGTAGCGCGACTCTTGTCACTAGCTTACTACTGGGTAGCGCGACTCTTGTCACTAGCTTACTACTGGGTAGCGCGACTCTTGTCACTAGCTTACTACTGGGTAGCGCGACTCTTGTTGTCGCTAGCTTACTACTGGGTAGCGCGACTCTTGTCGCTAGCTTACTACAGGGTAGCGTGACTCTTGTTGTCGCTAGCTTACTACTGGGTAGCGCGACTCTTGTCACTAGCTTACTACTGGGTAGCGCGACTCTTGTTGTCGCTAGCTTACTACTGGGTAGCGTGACTCTTGTTGTCGCTAGCTTACTACTGGGTAGCGCGACTCTTGTCGCTAGCTTACTACTGGGTAGCGCGACTCTTGTTGTCACTAGCTTACTACTGGGTAGCGCGACTCTTGTCGCTAGCTTACTACTGGGTAGCGTGACTCTTGTTGTCGCTAGCTTACTACTGGGTAGCGCGACTCTTGTCGCTAGCTTACTACTGGGTAGCGCGACTCTTGTCGCTAGCTTACTACTGGGTAGCGTGACTCTTGTTGTCGCTAGCTTACTACTGGGTAGTGCGACTCTTGTTGTCACACACCTGGGTAGTGCGACTCTTGTTGTCACTAGCTTACTACTGGGTAGCGCGACTCTTGTTGTCACTAGCTTACTACTGGGTAGCGCGACTCTTGTCGCTAGCTTACTACTGGGTAGCGCGACTCTTGTTGTCGCTAGCTTACTACTGAGTAGCGCGACTCTTGTCGCTAGATTACTACTGGGTAGCGCGACTCTTGTCGCTAGCTTACTACTGGGTAGCGCGACTCTTGTCGCTAGCTTACTACTGGGTAGCGCGACTCTTGTTGTCGCTAGCTTACTACTGGGTAGCGCGACTCTTGTCGCTAGCTTACTACTGGGTAGCGCGACTCTTGTCCCTAGCTTACTACTGGGTAGCGCGACTCTTGTCACTAGCTTACTACTGGGTAGCGCGACTCTTGTCACTAGCTTACTACTGGGTAGCGCGACTCTTGTCACTAGCTTACTACTGGGTAGCGCGACTCTTGTCACTAGCTTACTACTGGGTAGCGCGACTCTTGTTGTCGCTAGCTTACTACTGGGTAGCGCGACTCTTGTCGCTAGCTTACTACAGGGTAGCGCGACTCTTGTTGTCGCTAGCTTACTACTGGGTAGCGCGACTCTTGTCACTAGCTTACTACTGGGTAGCGCGACTCTTGTCCCTAGCTTACTACTGGGTAGCGCGACTCTTGTCGCTAGCTTACTACTGGGTAGCGCGACTCTTGTTGTCACTAGCTTACTACTGGGCAGCGCGACTCTTGTTGTCGCTAGCTTACTACTGGGTAGCGCGACTCTTGTTGTCACTAGCTTACTACTGGGTAGCGCGACTCTTGTTGTCACTAGCTTACTACTGGGTAGCGCGACTCTTGTTGTCACTAGCTTACTACTGGGTAGTGTGACTCTTGTTGTCACTAGCTTACTACTGGGTAGTGCGACTCTTGTCGCTAGCTTACTACTGGGTAGCGCGACTCTTGTTGTCGCTAGCTTACTACTGGGTAGCGCGACTTTTGTCGCTAGCTTACTACTGGGTAGCGCGACTCTTGTCGCTAGCTTACTACTGGGTAGCGCGACTCTTGTTGTCGCTAGCTTACTACTGGGTAGCGCGACTCTTGTCGCTAGCTTACTACTGGGTAGCGCGACTCTTGTCACTAGCTTACTACTGGGTAGCGCGACTCTTGTCGCTAGCTTACTACTGGGTAGCGCGACTCTTGTCACTAGCTTACTACTGGGTAGCGCGACTCTTGTCACTAGCTTACTACTGGGTAGCGCGACTCTTGTCACTAGCTTACTACTGGGTAGCGTGACTCTTGTTGTCGCTAGCTTACTACTGGGTAGTGTGACTCTTGTTGTCGCTAGCTTACTACTGGGTAGCGCGACTCTTGTTGTCGATAGCTTACTACTGGGTAGCGCGACTCTTGTTGTCGCTAGCTTACTACTGGGTAGTGTGACTCTTGTTGTCGCTAGCTTACTACTGGGTAGCGCGACTCTTGTTGTCGCTAGCTTACTACTGGGTAGCGCGACTCTTGTCCCTAGCTTACTACTGGGTAGCGCGACTCTTGTTGTCGCTAGCTTACTACTGGGTAGTGTGACTCTTGTTGTCGCTAGCTTACTACTGGGTAGCGTGACTCTTGTTGTCGCTAGCTTACTACTGGGTAGCGTGACTCTTGTTGTTGCTAGCTTACTACTGGGTAGCGCGACTCTTGTCCCTAGCTTACTACTGGGTAGCGCGACTCTTGTCGCTAGCTTACTACTGGGTAGCGTGACTCTTGTTGTCGCTAGCTTACTACTGGGTAGCGCGACTCTTGTCCCTAGCTTACTACTGGGTAGCGCGACTCTTGTCGCTAGCTTACTACTGGGTAGCGTGACTCTTGTTGTCGCTAGCTTACTACTGGGTAGTGTGACTCTTGTTGTCGCTAGCTTACTACTGGGTAGCGCGACTCTTGTTGTCGCTAGCTTACTACTGGGTAGCGCGACTCTTGTTGTCGCTAGCTTACTACTGGGTAGCGCGACTCTTGTCCCTAGCTTACTACTGGGTAGCGCGACTCTTGTTGTCGCTAGCTTACTACTGGGTAGCGCGACTCTTGTCGCTAGCTTACTACTGGGTAGCGTGACTCTTGTTGTTGCTAGCTTACTACTGGGTAGCGCGACTCTTGTCGCTAGCTTACTACTGGGTAGCGCGACTCTTGTCGCTAGCTTACTACTGGGTAGCGCGACTCTTGTTGTCACTAGCTTACTACTGGGTAGCGCGACTCTTGTCCCTAGCTTACTACTGGGTAGCGTGACTCTTGTTGTCGCTAGCTTACTACTGGGTAGCGTGACTCTTGTTGTCACTAGCTTACTACTGGGTAGCGCGACTCTTGTTGTCGCTAGCTTACTACTGGGTAGCGTGACTCTTGTTGTCGCTAGCTTACTACTGGGTAGCGTGACTCTTGTTGTCGCTAGCTTACTACTGGGTAGCGTGACTCTTGTTGTCGCTAGCTTACTACTGGGTAGCGCGACTCTTGTCCCTAGCTTACTACTGGGTAGCGCGACTCTTGTCGCTAGCTTACTACTGGGTAGCGTGACTCTTGTTGTCGCTAGCTTACTACTGGGTAGCGTGACTCTTGTTGTCACTAGCTTACTACTGGGTAGTGCGACTCTTGTTGTCGCTAGCTTACTACTGGGTAGCGCGACTCTTGTCGCTAGCTTACTACTGGGTAGCGTGACTCTTGTCCCTAGCTTACTACTGGGTAGCGCGACTCTTGTCGCTAGCTTACTACTGGGTAGCGCGACTCTTGTCCCTAGCTTACTACTGGGTAGCGCGACTCTTGTTGTCGCTAGCTTACTACTGGGTAGCGCGACTCTTGTCGCTAGCTTACTACTGGGTAGCGCGACTCTTGTTGTCACTAGCTTACTACTGGGTAGCGCGACTCTTGTCGCTAGCTTACTACTGGGTAGCGTGACTCTTGTTGTCGCTAGCTTACTACAGGGTAGCGCGACTCTTGTCGCTAGCTTACTACTGGGTAGCGCGACTCTTGTCGCTAGCTTACTACTGGGTAGCGTGACTCTTGTTGTCGCTAGCTTACTACTGGGTAGCGCGACTCTTGTTGTCACTAGCTTACTACTGGGTAGCGCGACTCTTGTTGTCACTAGCTTACTACTGGGTAGCGCGACTCTTGTTGTCACTAGCTTACTACTGGGTAGCGCGACTCTTGTCGCTAGCTTACTACTGGGTAGCGCGACTCTTGTTGTCGCTAGCTTACTACTGGGTAGCGCGACTCTTGTCCCTAGCTTACTACTGGGTAGCGCGACTCTTGTTGTCACTAGCTTACTACTGGGTAGCGTGACTCTTGTCACTAGCTTACTACTGGGTAGCGCGACTCTTGTCGCTAGCTTACTACTGGGTAGCGCGACTCTTGTCGCTAGCTTACTACTGAGCAGTGCGACTCTTGTCGCTAGCTTACTACTGGGTAGCGCGACTCTTGTCGCTAGCTTACTACTGGGTAGCGTGACTCTTGTCGCTAGCTTACTACTGGGTAGCGCGACTCTTGTCCCTAGCTTACTACTGGGTAGCGTGACTCTTGTCACTAGCTTACTACTGGGTAGCGCGACTCTTGTCGCTAGCTTACTACTGGGTAGCGTGACTCTTGTCACTAGCTTACTACTGGGTAGCGTGACTCTTGTTGTCACTAGCTTACTGCTGGGTAGCGCGACTCTTGTTGTCACTAGCTTACTACTGGGTAGCGCGACTCTTGTTGTCGCTAGCTTACTACTGGGTAGCGCGACTCTTGTTGTCACTAGCTTACTACTGGGTAGCGTGACTCTTGTTGTCACAAGCTTACTACTGGGTAGCGCGACTCTTGTTGTCACTAGCTTACTACTGGGTAGCGTGACTCTTGTTGTCACTAGCTTACTACTGGGTAGTGCGACTCTTGTTGTCGCTAGCTTACTACTGGGTAGCGTGACTCTTGTTGTCACTAGCTTACTACTGGGTAGCGCGACTCTTGTCCCTAGCTTACTACTGGGTAGCGCGACTCTTGTTGTCACTAGCTTACTACTGGGTAGCGTGACTCTTGTTGTCACTAGCTTACTACTGGGTAGCGCGACTCTTGTCACTAGCTTACTACTGGGTAGCGCGACTCTTGTCACTAGCTTACTACTGGGTAGCGCGACTCTTGTCACTAGCTTACTACTGGGTAGCGCGACTCTTGTCCCTAGCTTACTACTGGGTAGCGCGACTCTTGTCGCTAGCTTACTACTGGGTAGCGCGACTCTTGTTGTCACTAGCTTACTACTGGGCAGCGCGACTCTTGTTGTCACTAGCTTACTACTGGGTAGCGCGACTCTTGTTGTCACTAGCTTACTACTGGGTAGCGCGACTCTTGTTGTCACTAGCTTACTACTGGGTAGCGCGACTCTTGTTGTCACTAGCTTACTACTGGGTAGTGTGACTCTTGTTGTCACTAGCTTACTACTGGGTAGTGCGACTCTTGTCGCTAGCTTACTACTGGGTAGCGCGACTCTTGTTGTCGCTAGCTTACTACTGGGTAGCGCGACTTTTGTCGCTAGCTTACTACTGGGTAGCGCGACTCTTGTCGCTAGCTTACTACTGGGTAGCGCGACTCTTGTTGTCGCTAGCTTACTACTGGGTAGCGCGACTCTTGTCGCTAGCTTACTACTGGGTAGCGCGACTCTTGTCCCTAGCTTACTACTGGGTAGCGCGACTCTTGTCACTAGCTTACTACTGGGTAGCGCGACTCTTGTCACTAGCTTACTACTGGGTAGCGCGACTCTTGTCACTAGCTTACTACTGGGTAGCGCGACTCTTGTCACTAGCTTACTACTGGGTAGCGCGACTCTTGTTGTCGCTAGCTTACTACTGGGTAGCGCGACTCTTGTCGCTAGCTTACTACAGGGTAGCGTGACTCTTGTTGTCGCTAGCTTACTACTGGGTAGCGCGACTCTTGTCACTAGCTTACTACTGGGTAGCGCGACTCTTGTTGTCGCTAGCTTACTACTGGGTAGCGTGACTCTTGTTGTCGCTAGCTTACTACTGGGTAGCGCGACTCTTGTCGCTAGCTTACTACTGGGTAGCGCGACTCTTGTTGTCACTAGCTTACTACTGGGTAGCGCGACTCTTGTCGCTAGCTTACTACTGGGTAGCGTGACTCTTGTTGTCGCTAGCTTACTACTGGGTAGCGCGACTCTTGTCGCTAGCTTACTACTGGGTAGCGCGACTCTTGTCGCTAGCTTACTACTGGGTAGCGTGACTCTTGTTGTCGCTAGCTTACTACTGGGTAGCGCGACTCTTGTTGTCACTAGCTTACTACTGGGTAGCGCGACTCTTGTTGTCACTAGCTTACTACTGGGTAGCGCGACTCTTGTTGTCACTAGCTTACTACTGGGTAGCGCGACTCTTGTCGCTAGCTTACTACTGGGTAGCGCGACTCTTGTTGTCGCTAGCTTACTACTGGGTAGCGCGACTCTTGTCGCTAGCTTACTACTGGGTAGCGCGACTCTTGTCGCTAGCTTACTACTGGGTAGCGCGACTCTTGTCGCTAGCTTACTACTGGGTAGCGCGACTCTTGTTGTCGCTAGCTTACTACTGGGTAGCGCGACTCTTGTCGCTAGCTTACTACTGGGTAGCGCGACTCTTGTCCCTAGCTTACTACTGGGTAGCGCGACTCTTGTCACTAGCTTACTACTGGGTAGCGCGACTCTTGTCACTAGCTTACTACTGGGTAGCGCGACTCTTGTCACTAGCTTACTACTGGGTAGCGCGACTCTTGTCACTAGCTTACTACTGGGTAGCGCGACTCTTGTTGTCGCTAGCTTACTACTGGGTAGCGCGACTCTTGTCGCTAGCTTACTACAGGGTAGCGCGACTCTTGTTGTCGCTAGCTTACTACTGGGTAGCGCGACTTTTGTCACTAGCTTACTACTGGGTAGCGCGACTCTTGTCACTAGCTTACTACTGGGTAGCGCGACTCTTGTTGTCGCTAGCTTACTACTGGGTAGCGTGACTCTTGTTGTCGCTAGCTTACTACTGGGTAGCGCGACTCTTGTCGCTAGCTTACTACTGGGTAGCGCGACTCTTGTTGTCACTAGCTTACTACTGGGTAGCGCGACTCTTGTCGCTAGCTTACTACTGGGTAGCGTGACTCTTGTTGTCGCTAGCTTACTACTGGGTAGCGCGACTCTTGTCGCTAGCTTACTACTGGGTAGCGCGACTCTTGTCGCTAGCTTACTACTGGGTAGCGTGACTCTTGTTGTCGCTAGCTTACTACTGGGTAGCGCGACTCTTGTTGTCACTAGCTTACTACTGGGTAGCGCGACTCTTGTTGTCACTAGCTTACTACTGGGTAGCGCGACTCTTGTTGTCACTAGCTTACTACTGGGTAGCGCGACTCTTGTCGCTAGCTTACTACTGGGTAGCGCGACTCTTGTTGTCGCTAGCTTACTACTGGGTAGCGCGACTCTTGTCCCTAGCTTACTACTGGGTAGCGCGACTCTTGTTGTCACTAGCTTACTACTGGGTAGCGTGACTCTTGTCACTAGCTTACTACTGGGTAGCGCGACTCTTGTCGCTAGATTACTACTGGGTAGCGCGACTCTTGTCGCTAGCTTACTACTGGGTAGCGCGACTCTTGTCGCTAGCTTACTACTGGGTAGCGCGACTCTTGTCGCTAGCTTACTACTGGGTAGCGCGACTCTTGTCGCTAGCTTACTACTGGGTAGCGCGACTCTTGTCGCTAGCTTACTACTGGGTAGCGTGACTCTTGTCACTAGCTTACTACTGGGTAGCGCGACTCTTGTCACTAGCTTACTACTGGGTAGCGTGACTCTTGTCACTAGCTTACTACTGGGTAGCGCGACTCTTGTTGTCACTAGCTTACTACTGGGTAGCGTGACTCTTGTTGTCACTAGCTTACTACTGGGTAGCGCGACTCTTGTTGTCACTAGCTTACTACTGGGTAGCGCGACTCTTGTTGTCACTAGCTTACTACTGGGTAGCGTGACTCTTGTTGTCACTAGCTTACTACTGGGTAGTGCGACTCTTGTTGTCACTAGCTTACTACTGGGTAGCGTGACTCTTGTTGTCACTAGCTTACTACTGGGTAGTGCGACTCTTGTTGTCGCTAGCTTACTACTGGGTAGCGCGACTCTTGTTGTCGCTAGCTTACTACTGGGTAGCGCGACTCTTGTCGCTAGCTTACTACTGGGTAGCGCGACTCTTGTCGCTAGCTTACTACTGGGTAGCGTGACTCTTGTTGTCACTAGCTTACTACTGGGTAGCGCGACTCTTGTCCCTAGCTTACTACTGGGTAGCGCGACTCTTGTTGTCACTAGCTTACTACTGGGTAGCGTGACTCTTGTTGTCACTAGCTTACTACTGGGTAGCGCGACTCTTGTCACTAGCTTACTACTGGGTAGCGCGACTCTTGTCACTAGCTTACTACTGGGTAGCGCGACTCTTGTCACTAGCTTACTACTGGGTAGCGCGACTCTTGTCCCTAGCTTACTACTGGGTAGCGCGACTCTTGTCGCTAGCTTACTACTGGGTAGCGCGACTCTTGTTGTCGCTAGCTTACTACTGGGTAGTGCGACTCTTGTTGTCACTAGCTTACTACTGGGTAGCGTGACTCTTGTTGTCACTAGCTTACTGCTGGGTAGCGCGACTCTTGTTGTCACTAGCTTACTACTGGGTAGCGCGACTCTTGTTGTCGCTAGCTTACTACTGGGTAGCGCGACTCTTGTTGTCACTAGCTTACTACTGGGTAGCGCGACTCTTGTTGTCGCTAGCTTACTACTGGGCAGCGCGACTCTTGTTGTCACTAGCTTACTACTGGGTAGCGTGACTCTTGTCACTAGCTTACTACTGGGTAGCGCGACTCTTGTTGTCACTAGCTTACTACTGGGCAGCGCGACTCTTGTTGTCACTAGCTTACTACTGGGTAGCGTGACTCTTGTCGCTAGCTTACTACTGGGTAGTGCGACTCTTGTTGTCACTAGCTTACTACTGGGTAGCGCGACTCTTGTTGTCACTAGCTTACTACTGGGTAGCGCGACTCTTGTTGTCACTAGCTTACTACTGGGTAGTGTGACTCTTGTTGTCACTAGCTTACTACTGGGTAGTGCGACTCTTGTCGCTAGCTTACTACTGGGTAGCGCGACTCTTGTTGTCGCTAGCTTACTACTGGGTAGCGCGACTCTTGTCGCTAGCTTACTACTGGGTAGCGCGACTCTTGTCGCTAGCTTACTACTGGGTAGCGCGACTCTTGTTGTCACTAGCTTACTACTGGGTAGCGTGACTCTTGTTGTCGCTAGCTTACTACTGGGTAGCGCGACTCTTGTTGTCGCTAGCTTACTACTGGGTAGCGCGACTCTTGTCGCTAGCTTACTACTGGGTAGCGCGACTCTTGTCCCTAGCTTACTACTGGGTAGCGCGACTCTTGTCACTAGCTTACTACTGGGTAGCGCGACTCTTGTCACTAGCTTACTACTGGGTAGCGCGACTCTTGTCACTAGCTTACTACTGGGTAGCGCGACTCTTGTTGTCGCTAGCTTACTACTGGGTAGCGCGACTCTTGTCGCTAGCTTACTACAGGGTAGCGCGACTCTTGTTGTCGCTAGCTTACTACTGGGTAGCGCGACTCTTGTCACTAGCTTACTACTGGGTAGCGCGACTCTTGTTGTCGCTAGCTTACTACTGGGTAGCGCGACTCTTGTCGCTAGCTTACTACTGGGTAGCGCGACTCTTGTCGCTAGCTTACTACTGGGTACTAGCGCGATTCTTGTCGCTAGCTTACTACTGGGTAGCGCGACTCTTGTTGTCGCTAGCTTACTACTGGGTAGCGCGACTCTTGTCACTAGCTTACTACTGGGTAGCGCGACTCTTGTCGCTAGCTTACTACTGGGTAGCGTGACTCTTGTTGTCGCTAGCTTACTACTGGGTAGCGCGACTCTTGTCGCTAGCTTACTACTGGGTAGCGTGACTCTTGTTGTCACTAGCTTACTACTGGGTAGCGCGACTCTTTTTGTCACTAGCTTACTACTGGGTAGCGCGACTCTTGTCGCTAGCTTACTACTGGGTAGCGTGACTCTTGTCACTAGCTTACTACTGGGTAGCGTGACTCTTGTTGTCACTAGCTTACTACTGGGTAGCGCGACTCTTGTCGCTAGCTTACTACTGGGTAGCGTGACTCTTGTTGTCGCTAGCTTACTACTGGGTAGCGCGACTCTTGTTGTCACTAGCTTACTACTGGGTAGCGCGACTCTTGTTGTCACTAGCTTACTACTGGGTAGCGCGACTTTTGTCACTAGCTTACTACTGGGTAGCGCGACTCTTGTTGTCGCTAGCTTACTACTGGGTAGCGCGACTCTTGTTGTCGCTAGCTTACTACTGGGTAGCGCGACTCTTGTTGTCACTAGCTTACTGCTGGGTAGCGCGACTCTTGTTGTCACTAGCTTACTGCTGGGTAGCGTGACTCTTGTTGTCGCTAGCTTACTACTGGGTAGCGCGACTCTTGTCGCTAGATTACTACTGGGTAGCGCGACTCTTGTCGCTAGCTTACTACTGGGTAGCGCGACTCTTGTCGCTAGCTTACTACTGGGTAGCGCGACTCTTGTCGCTAGCTTACTACTGGGTAGCGCGACACTTGTCGCTAGCTTACTACTGGGTAGCGCGACTCTTGTCGCTAGCTTACTACTGAGCAGTGCGACTCTTGTCGCTAGCTTACTACTGTGAGGAAGCGACCCGAATTTCTCAGCAACGTGATAATTAAGAACTGGAATTAAATGATCAATCCATGTATCAAATTAGAATTAGTAGTTGGTTGAAATACACACATTTATTGAAACACTGTCACGTGTTGTGAAAGCGACCTTGATGCATTATGTTAGAATCATTGATGTTTTTGCTCCTGAGTAAACATGAACTGTTGCATTGCTAGCAGTCAGTCAGTGAGTATTTAGGAATATTTAAACAGTTTGGCAAACTTTCTCCACTGTTGGGAACTGTATATATTTGGAAAGTTGCCAAACGGTCAAGCTGTTAGCCATGAAATGAATGCTTTCTTATAAAGATTCAACACAAACTGTTTCAATACGCTTAGAAAAACGTCAAAGCAAGTTTTGATAGCTGATATGATATGTTTTGAAAACTGCGGGTAACGATCCTAACACTGATCGACATGCAGGGTTGTAGCGTGTCCAGACACGAGAGTGTTGCACACTGCCTTCACGACTTGCCTGGCGTGTCACCTTCATTCATATCTCACAGTGACGTTTGGTGTGTATCGTTTACATGTATGGATTTAACAATGGCTTGAAGATAGTAATCATCTTGAGTTGTTGAAATGTAAACTAGTAGTAAAGGAATATACTTTCCCACTTAACGATAGCAACTGAGAGAAAGAGAGAGAGAGAGACTTAGACTTAGATTTAGAACATTTTATTGACATAAAGGGTAAACATTTTAAGCCAAGGGCCTAATCTTACAACGTGCCCTTTACATTCACACTAACACATCCGCACGCATATAAACAACATACTATAATGAATTCATATAGGCATAACATGTAAATGTACAGTAAATACGCATAAGCACCACGGCGAGAGAGAGAGAGAGAGAGAGAGAGAGAGAGAGAGAGAGAGAGAGAGAGAGAGAGAGAGAGAGAGAGAGAGAGAGAGGGAGAGAAAGAAAGAGAGAGAGAGGGGGAGGGAGAGAGAGAGGGGGGCGAGAGAGAGGGAGAGAGAGAGAGAAAGAAAGAGAGAGAGAGAGAGAGGGAGAGAGAGAGACAGACAGACAGAGACAGACAGACAGAGACAGAGAGACAGATAGAGAAAGAGACAGAGAGACAGAGACAGAGACAGAGAAGAGACAGAGAGAGAGAGAGAGGTGTTACGCACGGGTCACGTGTAGAAGAAAGACATCGTGATACTATATAGAGACATGGTTGTTATATCTCATTTCAGACAATTTTCAAATGTGCACATTGACCTGAACAATCTTGACGCGGGTTGTAGTCTGGGTGTCTTCCAACCTTGCGTCTGTGTTTGTCTGTCTGTGTTTGTCTGCCTGTCTGTCTGTGTGTCTGTCTGTCTGTCTTTGTCTGCCTGTGTCTGTCTGTCTGTCTGTCTGTCTGTCTTTGTCTGCCTGTGTCTGTCTGTCTGTCTGTCTAGCAGTCAGGACACGGCTTCGCCCAGGTTTTAGAAGAGCCAGCATTTGGTCAAGTAACTATCACATGGGAGTTTTGTAAATTCATGAAAGAATGACTCATAAAAGACACAAAGTGCTCACGTAATTTTGACAAGTGTGAACGGTTAGTCACACACGCATTCGCCAGTTTGTCATGATACCAAGAGTTACCTCCTTCAAAGTTCCTAAATATTCTACAAGTTTTGTGTTGTGAAGTTGCTTATACATTTAACAACAGGTTGTTGTGAGACAATTTAAAAACTTAGAATCAACATAATTTGATTGTTTAACACCGGAAGAAAATTTCCAATTTGGTTCATATGCCATGAGTTACCTTGAGAAAGTTCTAGATAATTGAGCAGCAGGTTCAGCTTCATAATTTTACACCCTTTGAGGATGAACTTCTCTTTGAAAACAACAGCATTAAAAAAATCTAATACATATCTTCAGTCTTGTTCTAATTGCAGCTGATCTTAAATATAAATGAGGCACAGCTATGCAGCAGTAGCAAGGGGTAAACTTTTAATTGTATGCACTGAAGTTGTCTACCAACTTTGTTCATCTAAAATATGCCACACATTCAGAAAAGTGAGCTTGCTCAGTGGCTACTTTTACTTCTTTGTATTTAAAAACGCACAGCAAACAGACAAGCAAATTTGTCATGACAAACAGCAAAAGGCAAATAAGCTCTGAAGTCAGTAGTGGTACGTAGCAGTTTTAATATGACTATAAAACACTTGTATATCATTATGTTTAAGCTGCAACTCATCTTAGAGTTGGCCTGCAGCAGCATTCGTTTTAGAAGGGATCTTCTTCTTCTTCTTCTTCGTTCATGGGCTTAGACTCCCACGCTCACACATGTTTTTAGCACGAGTGGATTTTTACGTGTATGACCGTTTTTACCCCGCCATTCAGGCAGCATGCGCCGATTTCGGGGTATTTTCGTGTTTCTATAACCCACCGAACTCTGACATGGATTACAGGATCTTTTTCGTGCGCACTTGGTCTTGTGCTTGCGTTTACACACGAAGGGGGTTAAGTCACTAGCAGGTCTGCACATAAGTTGACCTGGGAGATCGTAACAATCTCCGCTCTTAACCCACCAGGCGGCAGCGACCGGGATTCGAACTCACGACCTCCCGCTTAGGAGGCCGACGTCTTACCACCACGCCACTGAAGGGATCGTAACTGGATGGCACTTTGAGCAACTACTTTGCCAAAAAAGGCAGTCTAGCCAGGAGGCCATGATATTACATATCAATGAGCATCATCTTGACCACAGCGATAAACGGCAGTGAAGGGAGGGGGGAGGGGGAGGACGTAGTCTAGGTCAATGAGAAAGAGGAGGGTGTAGTATGTTGGTATCATCTCAAAACAATAACAAGTCTTGTGGAAACAATAAAGTTTATGGGAAGACAAAGGAACCGCCCAGCTTCCCATGTTTACCACTGCTAATTCTGGAACAGGCTATAACCACTGACCTACTTAACCATGTGACCTCTCCTCTTTCTCCGCTCACCCTCGTCTTGGCCTCAGAGCATAGACCAAATAGCCTGGACCGCCAACTCGTCACGTGACCCTTCGAGGTTACGACTCTCGACTTTCAGGTGCGCGTGACGTCCGGTTTGAAAGGCCAGCGATTCGAAGACAGTGAACAGAAAGCACGCTCCAGTTATTTGTGACAATGGGAGGTGACACTGAACTGGATTTTCCAAAACTCCAAACTAAACTTAACAAAACTCATCGAAAAACATGTTCCATATGCACTTTTGCTGAGTTTATTTTAGCATTTTCAGAACTTACCTCGGCAACTTTGTCCTTGTTTACAATCGACACCGGATATGACATCCCCATGATTTCTGAAAGGCTATGTAAGCGTAGGTTCCTAAATGCGAGAGGCGCTACCTCGTAATAGAGAGAAAGAGCGGAGAGAGAGCTAGTTGGCGGTCCAGGATAAATGGTCTATGCTCAGAGTCAACCCACGCCGCCTCACTTGACTGTCTGCTTCCAACCACTGTGTCTGGGTTTCTTCATCCTCTCCACTGATAATAATATTATATCCGTCGCTGTGTGTCATATTCACACAACGTGTCTTTTTTTCAAATTATTTAATTACTTCAAGCCAAAAACAACCCCCCAAAAAATCTAACTACAAAAAAATCATTAGTAGTGATCGAATTTCTTTGCACCCAAGAGCATACACGCAATAGCAAAAGTAACCGAAAAGAGACCAAACTCAGACATGTTTTGTCAATCTCAGTGACACCTTGATAGTGTACGACAAAAGCACCCTTCACGTGGGCGTAGACATATAATATATTGCATGTATCAACGATCTGCATATTGGCGAAGAGCCAATTTCCTCGCCTGAAAGACCATTCAAATGTACAAAGGGAACTTCTCTCTCTCCGTCGGTGTAATATTAATTCTTTATCGTTTGTTCAGCTGTGTAAAACCTTCACTGCACGGGGATAGCAAGGATATTTGGGCCAAATCCAAAAAGGGTGTCGTCATTAACACACTGAGTCAACACACCAGAAAGCCTGCTGCATATTTTGCAAAAAAGTCAAGCAGATTTGGATCGGTGGTATCCGTGCTTGCTTGCCCTGCAGACTGCATATAATACAACTGAAAATAGTTATTCTTATGGTCAAAACACGACTTTGAATCTACATTTAAGTTAAGCGCGCTGGGGTGTTTTTTTCTTGAGGGGGGGGGGGGGGGGGTAGGCACGGGAGTCTCATTTCAGTTCCATACAGACACCACAGCATTGCTCTCTGATTCACAGGAACACAATTCAGTAAATGAGTATGCGAGTTTTGTAACTGGCATTCGACAATATAAGATGTTTGATGGGTTGTTGACAGACCAGCTTTTTTGTCGGTCCGAGGGGGAGCATATCGTCTTTTGTTTCATATTTATTGACCAAGGCCGAAGGCCGCGGTCAATAAATATGAAACAAAAGTCGATACGCCCCCCGAGGACCGACAAAAAAAGCTGGTCTGGCAACAAACCATCAAACATCGTTTTTGTCATCATTTTGGTGGTTCAACATTAAGTGAAAAATCAACACAGGGAGCCATGGTTTGAAACGCGAGTTCTGTTATTATAATGCATGTTCGGGGCCCCAGCACGTTGTTCAAAGCTGTCGTGCGAAAGCAACTTACTGCGTGTGATTTGAGTTTATAATGTTGAGACAAGTATGTCAGGTTTGAGGATGCGAAGTTCTGTAGGTTCCGACTACAGAGTGGTGTGTGAAATCAACAGTAAGCGCCTTTGAGACGATAGTGCCCATTGCATTCGAGCGATGGGATTGTCGTATTTCAAACGAGGTGATTTGCTTGCACAGTCAGCGTTGACCATCTCATAACAGATCTGTTATGTGGATTATCGTGCGACGTTCGAGTCGGGGGCAAGGAATCGCAGGAAGCAAAGATGAGTCTTAATTTTTCCATTGTCACCTTTCTTTCCGGTTGTTGGTGCACATAATATTGTGCGGACAAAATGATGCGACGGCGAGTGTTTTTTGCCTCCAAGATTTTGTGGTGTGGGTATTGTTTTGCTCGTTTCATACCCTCACCAAAACCTGAAACACACCCCACCCCACCCTCCCCCTCCCTTACAATCAGTCCATGAACACAAACACTGACACACACAAATTAATGATCAAGTTACCCCCCCCCCCCCCCAACCCTTCACTTGCACACCTGTAACGCAGACGATCATATTATTGATCAGTGTTGGGTTTTTTGTTCTTGTTTGTGTTATTGCAGAATCGGTTTTCTCTTATTGCTACACGTGTCTCTTCATTACATTTCACCATCGCCCTACCACCCTGCCCCTCTCGGTATTCCACCCCTCGGTTTTCAGTGGTAAATATTAGTAATCGAATATTGAAGCTACGTTGAGTCAAAGGTCACAGAAGATTTGCATCGTGCAGCACTGCACGAATTGGGTCAAAGGACACAAACGATTTGCGTCGTGCCGCGAAGGAAAGATAATCGCGATCTTGTTTCTCATTGCCTCTCTGTTTTTCATTCGACTTGTCATTCTGTTTGCTCGGCTTTGTCAGATGTCTTCATTTCTTGTTGCTATGTTCTTTGCTTTTTTATTATTATTTTTTTTTATTTGCGCTTAGTTTATCGATACAACGTCTTGTGCACGGGTCAAAATGTGTGTGTCAGGGGTCAATTGGTTTGACTCAGTTAAACTTGACGTTCGTGTTTCTCCAAACAGAGATACACGCACTCCATGACTTTGTGAGAAGATAAAACATATGATATCGATAGGTTTCATTTGTTTGCGATAAAGCATAAATGTATGACCTTTGATGAGGTAGTTTTGTTTTTTGTTTACATTTGCCAGTTTGCCAGTTCGTATTTGGAACTTGGCGAAGCAGTGTCGTCTGTTTAGGTCTGGGGAAACGCCAATGAAAAGAGCCGAAGAATCCTCGAGCGTTTCTATTGGGTTTGCTTTTGATTATCCATGTAATAGGGCTTCCTGCAACTATGGTAACCGGGGATTTATTCCCCGGGGAACATGAGATTTATTTCCCAGGTGCTTGTGAATGAAAACTCGTGAAAATGATGACAATATTTTATGTCAAAATGTTGCCTTTCAGAGAGCTCATGAAAAAGTTTGGCGCAAGTCCAGATTTAAACAAGTCGCGTAAGGCGAAAATACAACATTTAGTCAAGCTCAGTCGAACTCACAGAATGAAACTGAACGCATTGCAATTTTTCCGCAAGACCGTACACTCGTAGCATCGTCTGTCCACCGCTCGCGGCAAAGGCAGTAAAATTAACAATCCAGAAAAGCGCGGTAGCGGTTGCGCTGAGGAGGATAGCACGCTTTTCTATATCTCTATTCTTTTTAACTTTCTGAACGTGTTTTTAATCCAAACATATCATATCTATATGTTTTTGGAATCAGGAACCGACAAGGAATAAGATGAAATTGTTTTTAAATCGATTTCGGAAATTTAATTTTCATCATCATTTTTATATTTTTAATTTTCAGAGCTTGTTCTTAATCCGAATATAACATAGTTATATGTTTTTGGAATCAGAACATTATGAGGAAAAAGATTAACGTAAATATGAATAGTTTTATAAAAAAAAAATAATTACAATTTTCAGATTGTTAATGACCAAAGTCATTAATTAATTTTTAAGCCACCAAGCTGAAATGCAATACCAAAGTCCGGCCTTTGTCGAAGATTGCTTTACAAAAAATTCAATACATTTGATTAAAAAATGAGGGTGTGACAGTGCCGCCTCAACTTTTTACAAAATGCCGGATATGACGTCATCAAAGACATTTATCGAAAAAATGAAAAACACCACTGGGGATATCATACCCAGGAACTCTCATGTAAAATGTCATAAAGATCGCTCTACACACACACACACACACACACACACACACACACACACACACACACACACACACACACACACACACACACACACACACACACACACACACACACACAGGACGGCAGTTGTCCGAGGGGGGGGGGGGGGGCGGATTAGCCAGCTACTACTCTTTGACATCAGCGCATGTTGCCAGGTTGAGCACAACGGTGGTGGGTTCTACGTCTTGCACCGTATGGAGGGACGGTATGAAAGCTCCTTCGGTAAGCCTGTCCTTAACTGGGCGAAGTATACTTCGCGAAGCTGGCCGCACGGAGCTTTAGCACGGAGTTTTCGGTAAAAAGACTTCGCGAAGTCGACTTCGGGCTGAATTCAGGACAGGCTTTAGGACAACACGTGTAGACTGGGTCACAAGGAATATATACATCGTCTTCCTCTCTGTCGTTAGTTCTGCTTTGTTTGTTTGTTTCTTACTTTATATTTTTTCTTCCATTATACGTTTTACTGATGAAAGCAGAATATACCAAAATGACGACAATCCCTGCATGTATCCAAGTGCTAAGCCAAGTTGGTTTTTTCTCACGGTTTTGGTGCCTTTGTGTTTCTAATATCATAACCTGTGTGTTTCTAATATCCTTACCTTTGTGTTTCTAATAATCTAACCTTTGTGTTTCTAATATCATAACCTTTGTGTTTCTAATATCATAACCTGTGTGTTTCTAATATCATAACCTGTGTGTTTCTAATATCATAACCTGTGTGTTTCTAATATCATAACCTGTGTGTTTCTAATATCATAACCTGTGTGTTTCTAATATCATAACCTTTGTGTTTCTAATATCATAACCTGTGTGTTTCTAATATCATAACCTTTGTGTTTCTAATATCATAACCTTTGTGTTTCTAATATCATAACCTGTGTGTTTCTAATATCATAACCTGTGTGTTTCTAATATCATAACCTGTGTGTTTCTAATATCATAACCTTTGTGTTTCTAATATCATAACCTTTGTGTTTCTAATATCATAACCTTTGTGTTTCTAATATCCTAACCTTTGTGTTTCTAATATCATAACCTGTGTGTTTCTAATATCCTAACCTTTGTGTTTCTAATATCATAACCTGTGTGTTTCTAATATCATAACCTGTGTGTTTCTAATATCCTAACCTTTGTGTTTCTAATATCATAACCTTTATGTTTCTAATATCATAACCTTTGTGTTTCTAATATCCTAACCTTTGTGTTTCTAATATCATAACCTGTGTGTTTCTAATATCATAACCTTTGTGTTTCTAATATCCTAACCTTTGTGTTTCTAATATCATAACCTGTGTGTTTCTAATATCATAACCTTTGTGTTTCTAATATCATAACCTTTATGTTTCTAATATCATAACCTGTGTGTTTCTAATATCATAACCTTTGTGTTTCTAATATCATAACCTGTGTGTTTCTAATATCATAACCTTTGTGTTTCTAATATCATAACCTTTGTGTTTCTAATATCATAACCTTTGTGTTTCTAATATCATAACCTGTGTGTTTCTAATAATCTAACCTTTGTGTTTCTAATATCATAACCTGTGTGTTTCTAATATCATAACCTTTGTGTTTCTAATATCCTGACCTTTGTGTTTCTAATATCCTAACCTTTGTGTTTCTAATATCATAACCTTTGTGTTTCTAATATCATAACCTTTGTGTTTCTAATATCCTAACCTTTGTGTTTCTAATATCATAACCTTTGTGTTTCTAATATCTTAACCTTTGTGTTTCTAATATCCTGACCTTTGTGTTTCTAATATCCTAACCTTTGTGTTTCTAATATCATAACCTTTGTGTTTCTAATATCCTGACCTTTGTGTTTCTAATATCCTAACCTGTGTGTTTCTAATATCATAACCTTTGTGTTTCTAATATCATAACCTTTGTGTTTCTAATATCATAACCTTTGTGTTTCTAATATCATAACCTGTGTGTTTCTAATATCATAACCTTTGTGTTTCTAATATCATAACCTTTGTGTTTCTAATATCTTAACCTTTGTGTTTCTAATATCCTAACCTTTGTGTTTCTAATATCATAACCTTTGTGTTTCTAATATCATAACCTTTGTGTTTCTAATATCCTAACCTTTGTGTTTCTAATATCCTAACCTTTGTGTTTCTAATATCCTAACCTTTGTGTTTCTAATATCATAACCTTTGTGTTTCTAATATCCTAACCTTTGTGTTTCTAATATCCTAACCTTTGTGTTTCTAATATCCTAACCTTTGTGTTTCTAATATCATAACCTTTGTGTTTCTAATATCCTAACCTTTGTGTTTCTAATATCCTAACCTTTGTGTTTCTAATAATCTAACCTTTGTGTTTCTAATATCATAACCTGTGTGTTTCTAATATCATAACCTGTGTGTTTCTAATATCATAACCTGTGTGTTTCTAATATCCTAACCTGTGTGTTTCTAATATCATAACCTGTGTGTTTCTAATATCATAACCTTTGTGTTTCTAATATCATAACCTTTGTGTTTCTAATATCATAACCTGTGTGTTTCTAATATCATAACCTTTGTGTTTCTAATATCATAACCTGTGTGTTTCTAATATCATAACCTGTGTGTTTCTAATATCATAACCTTTGTGTTTCTAATATCATAACCTGTGTGTTTCTAATATCATAACCTTTGTGTTTCTAATATCATAACCTTTGTGTTTCTAATATCATAACCTTTGTGTTTCTAATATCCTAACCTGTGTGTTTCTAATATCCTAACCTTTGTGTTTCTAATATCCTAACCTTTGTGTTTCTAATATCCTAACCTTTGTGTTTCTAATATCATAACCTGTGTGTTTCTAATATCATAACCTTTGTGTTTCTAATATCATAACCTGTGTGTTTCTAATATCCTAACCTGTGTGTTTCTAATATCATAACCTTTGTGTTTCTAATATCATAACCTGTGTGTTTCTAATATCATAACCTGTGTGTTTCTAATATCATAACCTTTGTGTTTCTAATATCATAACCTGTGTGTTTCTAATATCCTGACCTTTGTGTTTCTAATATCATAACCTTTGTGTTTCTAATATCATAACCTGTGTGTTTCTAATATCCTAACCTGTGTGTTTCTAATATCATAACCTTTGTGTTTCTAATATCATAACCTTTGTGTTTCTAATATCATAACCTTTGTGTTTCTAATATCATAACCTGTGTGTTTCTAATATCATAACCTTTGTGTTTCTAATATCATAACCTGTGTGTTTCTAATATCATAACCTGTGTGTTTCTAATATCCTAACCTTTGTGTTTCTAATATCATAACCTGTGTGTTTCTAATATCATAACCTGTGTGTTTCTAATATCCTAACCTTTGTGTTTCTAATAATCTAACCTTTGTGTTTCTAATATCATAACCTGTGTGTTTCTAATATCCTAACCTGTGTGTTTCTAATATCATAACCTGTGTGTTTCTAATATCATAACCTGTGTGTTTCTAATATCATAACCTGTGTGTTTCTAATATCCTAACCTGTGTGTTTCTAATATCCTGACCTTTGTGTTTCTAATATCCTAACCTTTGTGTTTCTAATATCCTAACCTTTGTGTTTCTAATATCATAACCTTTGTGTTTCTAATATCTTAACCTTTGTGTTTCTAATATCCTGACCTTTGTGTTTCTAATATCCTGACCTTTGTGTTTCTAATATCATAACCTTTGTGTTTCTAATATCATAACCTTTGTGTTTCTAATATCATAACCTTTATGTTTCTAATATCATAACCTTTGTGTTTCTAATATCATAACCTTTGTGTTTCTAATATCATAACCTTTGTGTTTCTAATATCATAACCTGTGTGTTTCTAATATCATAACCTTTGTGTTTCTAATATCCTAACCTTTGTGTTTCTAATATCATAACCTGTGTGTTTCTAATATCATAACCTTTGTGTTTCTAATATCATAACCTGTGTGTTTCTAATATCATAACCTGTGTGTTTCTAATATCATAACCTTTGTGTTTCTAATATCCTAACCTTTGTGTTTCTAATATCATAACCTTTGTGTTTCTAATATCATAACCTTTGTGTTTCTAATATCTTAACCTTTGTGTTTCTAATATCCTGACCTTTGTGTTTCTAATATCCTGACCTTTGTGTTTCTAATATCATAACCTTTGTGTTTCTAATATCCTAACCTTTGTGTTTCTAATATCATAACCTTTGTGTTTCTAATATCCTAACCTTTGTGTTTCTAATATCATAACCTGTGTGTTTCTAATATCATAACCTGTGTGTTTCTAATATCATAACCTGTGTGTTTCTAATATCATAACCTTTGTGTTTCTAATATCATAACCTTTGTGTTTCTAATATCCTGACCTTTGTGTTTCTAATATCATAACCTTTGTGTTTCTAATATCCTGACCTTTGTGTTTCTAATATCCTAACCTTTGTGTTTCTAATATCATAACCTTTGTGTTTCTAATATCATAACCTTTGTGTTTCTAATATCATAACCTTTGTGTTTCTAATATCATAACCTGTGTGTTTCTAATATCATAACCTTTGTGTTTCTAATATCCTAACCTGTGTGTTTCTAATATCCTAACCTGTGTGTTTCTAATATCATAACCTGTGTGTTTCTAATATCATAACCTTTGTGTTTCTAATATCCTAACCTGTGTGTTTCTAATATCCTAACCTGTGTGTTTCTAATATCCTAACCTGTGTGTTTCTAATATCCTAACCTTTGTGTTTCTAATATCCTAACCTTTGTGTTTCTAATATCATAACCTTTGTGTTTCTAATATCATAACCTTTGTGTTTCTAATATCCTAACCTTTCAGTTGATACCATACTTGTTGACATACCTTCTTTTTACTAAATGTTTTAACATAGAGGGGGAATCGAGACGAGGGTCGTGGTGTATGTTTGTGTGTGTGTGTATGTGTGTGTGTGTGTGTGTGTGTCTGTGTGTGTGTCTGTGTGTGTGTGTCTGTGTGTGTGTGTGTGTGTGTGTGTGTGTGTGTGTGTGTGTGTGTGTGTGTGTGTGTGCTATCCCTCTCTTGCTTGATGGCAACTTTAAAGTTCTCCTTTTTCCCAACCGTTTTGATACTACCCATGTATCATGTATGTTTCTGAACATTTTGTTTTTATTTGGTATTGCTTCATTTTGGGGTTTTTCATTTACAATGTATAATCTGTGGGAGAAAAAAGGCCAAAACCAAATAACTTTTAGCTTCCGATGACAAGGTGTAGTGTATTTAACAAAAAAAGTTTGATTGTAATGATTGCTTCCATTCTCTGTGCACCTCCCACCTCTACACATACACTTGATAGTCTTCAACTTCGACTTACGGCGGTCGATGGATAATTGAGACAGTACTAGCTCCGAGGAGCTTTCCAGGTTACCGAAAGACTTTGATTTTGATAACAATGTTGAAAAGGCTGTGAGCCCTTTTATCCTCAAAAAGAGAGACGGACACCGGTCTCTATAATGGGCTTTGGAGCATGTCAAAGTTCATTGCATCCTGATCATATGAAACGTTTATCGCTTATTGTAGTTGTGTATAAATCATAGTAGTGGGAATAAGGTGACGCGCTTGTGTGAGTGTGTGTGTGTGTGTGTGTGTGTGTGTGTGTGTGTGTGTGTGTGTGTGTCTGTGTGTGTGTGTGTGTGTGTGTGTGTGTGTGTATGTGAGAGTGTGTGTGTGTGTGTGTGCGTGTGTGTGTGTGTATGTGAGTGTGTGTATGTGTGTGTGTGTGTGTATATGTGTGTGTGTGAGTGTGTGTGTGTCTGTGTGTGTGTCTGTGTGTGTGTGTGTGTGTGATTCGTATATATGTATATAGCAGTAACGGATGTTATTTGTGCTTGGACAAACATGTAATTATTGGACACAGATTAAAGACAGTTTCCCTTCTAGACTGTTCCAGGTCAAATGTCTTAATGATGCAAATACAAATGAAATACCCCCAAACTGTTCTGAAACGATAAATTTTCGTTTGAAATACTTCATTTCTTATGGAAGGAATACACACTGGCAGACAGTCTTTTGTTGTCTTGGCTTGCGTCCTAAATCTGACATAACAAGGCTTGAAGAAGAGACATAATGCTTTATTTCATATATTAAAAAGAAATAGTGTCAACACTCAGTTGGCAGTAGACCAGAGACATAGTAGGCAGTGGAAAGTTACTAAAAAGTGACCTTAGTTGAAAAGATGTGTATTTATACTCCAGACATTATGGAGGCTCTGGTGTAAACTAATATTAATGTGCTGTTTTTGCTTTGTTTAGCAACCAGCATCAAAGAGGCGCATAGAGGAATGCCTGTGAGAATCAATCGATTGCTAGACTGAAGTACACAAATACATATTCGTGAAGACAGCCAGAGTATAAGCCCACTTCTCTGAAGAAACCGCGAAAAGAAAAAGAAAAAAGTGGATAGGTAGAGACCTGGAGATCTCAGACGACAGCCTACTGTGTGTTGCTTTCAAACCACACCTGGCACTTCATTCAATGTTGAATGCGAGCCTGCAATGGCGACGATCTAACTTTCTCTCTGCGGTGTGTTCCCACATACCAAACGTCGCACGCTCTCTGACACGGTTCACCATTGACTCTGCTCAGATCACGAGTCCTCGCCTACTTTTAAAATCGTGCTGAAAAACGTTTGTGAAAAGCTTTCAATTAATCTCAGATCGAACATTGAAACGTATACAACATTTCGATAGAGCAGAACACCCACAGAAAGACCAACTATACTGCTATTGGCTTCTTTGTAGTCCAAAGGTTTTGATACGAGAGAGAGAGAGAGAGAGAGAGAGAGAGAGAGAGAGAGAGAGAGAGAGAGAGAGAGAGAGAGAGAGAGAGAGAGAGAGAGAGAGAGAGAGAGAGAGAGAGAGAGAGAGAGAGAGAGAGAGAGCAAAAAAATTGGTTTACCGTCTTGACACCGAGCGTAAAATGTCATGAGCATGTCGAGACCCGACCCTCCCTTAAGGAGACATATCGAGTCGTGTCCCAACATATTCAATGCGTGGTGTGTGCTGGGTGTGTATCGAGGTGTCATCATGTTTAAGAGCTTTACAAACCATAGAATCATTGTACGATGTTAGTTTGTCAACATCGCACTCTTCCTCACAATAAAACTGATCCTTTTCAAGTGATTTATCAACATTTGTCATCATTGTAAACATTTATGACGCTGTTTTCCCAGTATCTTTTTGTGTGTGTTAGCAATAGTGCCGTCCTTATTTTTGGGAAGATAAGTGTTTCCCCAAAACTAAATGGTTTACCCCCAAACGGACGCAAACGAATTCTGACACATAGATAATGTAAATATCAATTAATAGGACAACAACACAACATCAACAAATGTTTGTGTTTTTTTTTTAAGTTTGCGAAAGAAACTATTATTTTCTCCCTGCCTTAAATATTTCTTGACAGTGGTGTCGAGTTTACGTGTAGAGTACACATATTATTTCTGTCTATCAAGTGGCATATTTTAGCTCGCCTTTTCGTCATTTGGTATGTTCCTTATTGGACCAAAAAAACCAGCAACAAACAAATCGTCACGCTCATAAGAATAAATACATATCTCAGTGTTAGGCATTTCTGTACTGAAACTACAGGAGAAGCTACCGGAAGGGTATCTGTCATGTGTTAGAGAGTACAAACTCTCAGACCATCGGAAACCATTGCCACGGTAACGTAAGCAAAACTGCCCATCTCGTATATTGAGTTAGGCACTTTTTCTTAAATGATACAGGAAGACTTGTTTTGAGAATGTGAAGGTATGCAAAAGCTCTTTATGAGTTGTTATGCAGGTTTACTGATTGAAAATGTTGCTGTCAGCTCTTTATCTCACGTTTATCCAGCTTATACCGCTCCGAGATAATGTGCAACTTGTAACTAAAATCAGATAGAATGAACGTTCAGAAACCAAAGAAGTCTTTTGGCGTTTTTCCTAAAACTCACAAAAGTGTCATGGGCAATTATTCTATGAGGGTGACGAAATGGTATGACATATTACATGAACCAATCCATGCAATATCACTAAGATAGAACACGTCCCAGCTTGTGTGGAGAAACCGCGAGACAAATCCAAAGACGGGTCTACAGGGAGAGATCTATTGATCCTAGACGACAGCCTACTGTGTGTCGCTTTGAAATCACACCTGGTATTTTATTTTATTTGACTGAAAGCCTACAATGGCGGGGATTGAGCTGTTTTTCTCGGCGCTGTGTCCAACGTTAAGAAAAGGCATTTCTCTCTCTGACACTTCAAACCAATGACTGCTCAAATGGCAAATCCTTGTCATCCTTTTTAGAATCGTGGTGAAAAGCAGTTGTGAAACGCTTTTCACTGATCTTAGCTCCAACATTGTGACGTACTCATAATGTGAACGAGCTGAAAACAAACAGGGAGACCGACTAGACTTGTTTCTTGGCTCTGAAACACCTTAGCGTGCCTGTAAGTTTCGGTCAGAGAGAGAGAGAGAGAGAGAGAGAGAGAGAGAGAGAGAGAGAGAGACAGACAGAGAGAGAGAGAGAGCGCGCGAGAGAGAGCGAGACAGAGACAGAGACAGAGAGATAGACAGAGAGAGAGAGAGAGAGAGAGAGAGACAGAGAGAGAGAGAGTGAGAGAGAGAGAGAGACAGATCTAGAGAGAGAGAGAAAGGGTGAGAGAGAGACAGAGAGAAAGGGTGCGAATTAAGTTTATGGTCTTGACACCGAGCGTTTAACAAGAGAATGTCATGAGCATGTCAAGACCCGAGCCTCTGTAAAGAGACAGGTCGAGTTGTGCCCCAACATATTCAATGCGTGGTGTGTGCTGGGTGTGTATCAAGGTGTCATCATGTTTAAGAGCCTTAGAAGCCATATAATCAATGCACGATGTTAGTTTGTCAACATCGCACTCTCCCTTCCAATAAAACGGATCCTTTTTAAGTGATTTATCAACATTATTTTGTCATCATTGTAAAAATGTATGACGCTGTTTTCCCAGTATCTTCTTTGTGTGTTAGCTATGGTGACGTCAGTGGAAAATGCTCATCCTTTGGATTTACTGTTCAATCTTCTTACCCTTGTTCGCATTTTAAACGAGAAATGGGGTCTCTGTGCAAGAACGGGAACATTTTCTATACATTTAATGAGCAATGATTAAAAAGAATTCTGTCAAAGTGCAGAAAGTTGTTTTTTTGTCAAAACGTAATTTGCGCCCATGATATCTTCCAATTTAACCAATTTTTTTTTATAGATATGAAGAAATTGCTCTGTTACTGAATGGTGTTACCAGTTTAAAGTAACATAAATAATAGCTTTCCTTATTTTTTGGAAGATAAGTGTTTCCCAAAAACTAAATGGTTTACCCCCAAACGGACGTAATACAATTCTGACACATAAATGATTTAAATATCAATTAATAGGACAACAACACAGCATACACAAAACTTGAACAAATGAAAAAGCTTGCGAAAGAAACAATTATTTTCTCCCTGCCTTAAATACCCTTACATTTTTCTTGACAGTGGTGTCGAGTGTACGAGTAGAGTTTACAAATCATTTCTATCCTCTGAGTGGCATCTTTTAGCTCGCCTTTTCTTCATTCGGTATGTTCCTTATTGGACCAAACAAACAGCAACAAACAAATGGAATATTACATAAACCAATCCACACATTGCGAGACATAGATACACAAAACCATGGTTTGAAAACAACATCACAGAGGTAGAACATGTGCCGGCCTGTGAAGACAAACCGCGAAAACAACCCATGTTCGCCGTGTTTTGCTATCGGAATGTGTATTGATTATCATTTCAAGAACGTGTCCATAAGCAATCTGCTTGTTAACGTTCTTAATGTTGTTATTGTTTGAAACGTGTGTATGAGAAATTGAATAAAACACGCTTAAACCAAAACAACCCAAAGACGGGTGTACCTGCTCTGCAAAAAGAAAAGTTTTTGCATTAATCGGCAGAAACATACTACATTAGCGTAATTTATGCACAGGAATGATGTCCTTAAGTTGTGATATTTTTTTTAATGATCACGATGCTTTCAGTGCTTACTAAATTCAGTGATTAGATTGATTTTATATAATGAAGTTAGAATTCTGCTGCTCTGATTACGAAAATATTCAATAATGCTGCTATTTTGGCACCGTCATGGCCTCGTAGACTTATAATATCTGCGTAATTGATTTCAACTCTTAGAAATCAAAAGTATAACAGATTGTATTGTGTCTCTAGCTTCTTGTCGTTGAATAATCACAAAACTGTAAAACAAATTTCTTTTGATAAACTTCATAAAGCTCCCGTTTTTCTCTCAGAATGTTGCTCATTTTTACATTTAGTCAAGTTTTAACATAGAGGGGGAATCGAAACGAGGGCCGTGGTGTATGTGTGTGTGTGTGTGTGTGTGTGTGTGTGTATGTGTGTGTGTGTGTGTGTGTGTGTGTGTGTGTGTGTGTGTGTGTGTGTGTGTGTGTGTGTGTGTGTGTGTGTGTGTGTGCGTGCGTGTAGAGCGATTCAGACCAAACTACTGGACCGATCTTTCTGAAAATTTACATGAGAGTTCCTGGGATTGATATCCCCGAACATTTTTTTCAATTTTTTTCGATAAATACCTTTGATGACGTCATATCAGGCTTTTTGTAAAAGTTGAGGCGGCACTGTCACACCCTCATTTTTCCATAAAATTGATTGAAATTTTGACCAAGCAATCTTCGACAAAGGACTTCGGTATTGCATTTCAGCTTGGTGGCTTAAAAATTAATTAATGACTTTGGTCATTAAAAATCTGAAAATTGTAAAAACAAATATTTTTTTATAAAACGATCCAAATGTACGTTCATCTTGCTCCTCATCATTTTCTGATTCTAAAAACATATAAATATGTTATATTTGGATTAAAAACAAGCTCTGAAAATTAAAAATATAAAAATTATTATCACAATTAAATTTTCGAAATCAATTTAAAACACTTACATCATATTCCTTGTCGGTTCCTGATTCCAAAAACATATAGATATGATATGTTTGGATTAAAAACACGCTCAGAAAGTTAAAACGAAGAGAGGTACAGAAAAGCGTGCTGGGATCCTTCTCAGCGCTACTACTACCCCGCTCTTCTTGTCAATTTCACTGCCTTTGTCATGAGCGGTAGACTGACGATGCTACGAGTATACGGTCTTGCTGAAAAATTGCATTGCGTTCAGTTTCATTCTGTGAGTTCGACAGCTTGACTAAATGTTGTATTTTCGCCTTACGCGACTTGTTGTTTTGTTTACATGCTCCAGACACAACAAACTACAAAACGATTCATACAAGTTCCGTTCCATGTATTCCGTCTCCTCTCAATCTAAGATCCCCCCCCCCCCCCCCCATCCCCGTAGACCCTCCCCTCAAAGTTTTCCGCTAGCCTCTTTGACTTTTACCAGCGAAGCTTACAGGAGCGGGGCAATTAGGAGCCTTTGCAATTTTATGACCCCTCTGAAAGAAGTGATTGACTGGACACTGTCAAGTGCTCTCAAAGAAGCGATCAGACACATGAGAATCACAGTGTGAAATTTGACAAGATGTTGACGGAAGTCTGGCAACCAGATGTTAGAGGGAAAAAATAACTCATTGAAAAAGTGAGATCGGACGTGTCGGACAGATTGTTATATTGTTATATGAAGTCTTATATTGCGCGCGTATCTCCAGACTCGAACTCAAGGCGCAGGGATCTATTTATGCCGTGTGAGATGGAATTGTTTACACAATACATCACGCATTCACATCGACCAGCAGATCGCAGCCATTTCGGCGCATATCCTACTTTTCACGGCCTATTATTCCAAGTCACACGGGTATTTTGGTGGACATTTTTTTTTTTATCTATGCCTATACAATTTTGCCAGGAAAGACCCTTTTGTCAATCGTGGGATCTTTAACGTGCACACCCCAATGTAGTGTACACGAAGGGACCTCGGTTTTTCGTCTCATCCGAAAGACTAGCACTTGAACCCACCACCTAGGTTAGGAAAGGGGGGGAGGACATTGCTAACGCCCTGACCCAGGGTCGAACTCGCAACCTCTCGCTTCCGAGCGCAAGTGCGTTACCACTCGGCCACCCAGTCCTCATGAAGGTTACAAAAAAAGGAACCTTCTTGGCATGGATAACACTGGAAATATAACGTGGAAAACTTGTAATTATAGGTGCTGGACTTTCAAATTCAACTTGATCGCACATGTCGCCCTTAATTGTCTCTCTCACTACTTTCTTATTACCCTTGCAAGTTGAAACCACCCATCCCTCTCTTGCTTGATGGCAACTTTAACGTTCTCCTTTTTCCCAACCGTTTTGATACTACCCATGTATCATGTATGTATCTGAACATTTTGTTTTTATTTGGTATTGCTTCATTATATTTAGTCAAGTTTTGACTAAATATTTTAACGTAGAGGGGGGAATCGAGACGAGGGTCGTGGTGTATGTGTGTGTGTGTGTCTGTATGTCTGTCTGTCTGTCTGTCTCTGTGTGTGTGTAGAGCGATTCAGACCAAACTACTGGACCGATCTTTATGAAATTTTACATGAGAGTTCCTGGGATTGATATCCCCGAACGTTTTTTTCTTTTTTTTGATAAATGTCTTTGATGACGTCATATCCGGCTTTTCGTGAAAGTTGAGGCGGCACTGTCACGCCCTCATTTTTCAACCAAATTGGTTGAAATTTTGGTCAAGTTGGTTATCCCAGCGAGACTGCTGAACATTACTTATTGCATTGTCCCTTGTATAGAGATATAAGATTATTGTCCATTGATAATTTGACAAATGATTATAAGTATATCGAAATATTATTGAAAGGCATCCCGCAATATTCACGAAATGTCAACCAGACCATATTCATAACTGTACAGGACTATATTAGACAGACGGGCAGGTTCCGTAAATGAGCCTCTATATTTCACTCATTACATTTATTAGACACTGTCATGCGACATGCTGCCTGACAAATTTTTCCCCATAACCTCTCTCATGTTCTTTTGTTGTTTTCCGACTTATCAATTATGTCTCGATTTATGCGCAATGTAGTGACTTTTCCTCTGATCACAATACGCATTAACTTTGTGCGAGTGTCTTATGTGCACTTATTACAATTGAAAAAATCCCCTCAAATATTGGCGCTCCAAGTCTTCTTCTTCTTCTTCTTTTTCCCTTAAGCTAGCTACTAGCTAGCTGCCCTTTCCCCACCTCCTGTATCACCAACCCCTTCCCATTTTCTGCTTGCTTGTGTATCTGTTTTGTCTTTTGTTTTGTTTTTCGTTTCCTGAAAGGAGCTAATGTACTTATTCCGCCATCATGCTAACCTTTGTTTTGTAATTACTATGATTGCTTAAAATAAGCATTATATGCTTGAGTATGTAATCATCCATGCATTGTTCTTATTATGATTAAAATTGAATAAAGTTTTGTTTAAACCAAAATTGTAAAAAAAAAAAAAAATTTATAAAACGATCCAAATTTACGTTCATCTCCATTTTCTGATTCCAAAAACATATAAATATGTTATATTTGGATTAACAACAAGCTCTGAACATTAAATATATAAAAATTATCCCAGCGAAGCTGGAGGTATCCCACATTAGTCCAGGCATCTTAGCCACTTTAGTGAAGGGAACGTTGAAGTGACAATGACTAGGTTTAAAATGTCCCTTATCAGAAAGTTCAACCTCATTCGTTTGATGTTTATTAAGCACATTTTCATATAAAGTTGGCGCTTCATACGGAAAAATGGCTTTGAAATTGACCCAAATCCTTCTTTGGGCTCTGTAAATGTCGTTTGGGGGTATGGTTGTAAAATGGTATCTACTGGTCACCCCAATGTATAAACTGAAAACTATTTCTGCACCAGAACACGCAGAAAGGATTGTATCTGCCTGATGTCTGATGCTTTTCAAAATCCCCAACCACTAACACCTTCAAAACGGACTTTAACTGACACTGTTGTTTTTCCCTATATAATCCTTACTATTTTTCCGAGACGTCGTCGTGTTGTGTATTTAGCTTGCCACAACCTCATACATGGTCCTAAAAGTTAAAGTTGAAGAAAATACTAAAGATAAATGAAAAAGCTGACGCAGTGTCATTCGCACCGTGAATCCCCCCATGGGAACATACTAAAGTCTGGTTCCAAATAGGCTCAATTTCCTTCTATTTCTTTGTATTTCTGCCTCGTAGGGGTAGGGGTGTTCAAACCAAAGGCACCTTTAAACCAAAATTCAAATCACACATCTTACAATACTAAGACACTCAGCAGTAAAAGGGTGTCTGCTGGTAAAAAATTCCAAACAATCCTAAAAGTACTTCACTACTAAAAGTGCTTTTAAAAAGAGCCGTTATTTTTCCCTCTATATTCAGTATTGTGTTTTCTGCGAACATGTAGTCTATTTAGATGGTTGTCGTGTGCACTTGAGTTGCTAAAGCGTTTTCAGTTGGGCATATGTCGAAAAGCAAAGAATTAGCCCTTTGAAAACCATCAGAACTGTCACACAAAAATAACATTTACCTATCTCACCAACTGACCAAACATAGGGCTTTTCCTTATGTATTATGTATTGTCGTGTTTTTTGTAGCATACTTGTGAAAACAGCCACCACTGTTGTAAATGATACTTTAAAGAGCATTATTTCATTTTTACAGTTGAAGGACAACCTGGACTGCCGTATATTACAGCTGTTTTACAATCAGCCAAAATTTTCTTAACAAACGTATGTTAAGAACAACTCCCACAGTGAAATTGAAAGAAAACAAAGTGAAAATCCGCCTGCCATAGAGGAGCTAAAGAATCAACAATAAACGACTGCATGGATAGCTTGATGCACGAATGCATTGCGGACATGTTTGTCTCCAACCAAGAGAAAGTTCCAAAAAATCCCTTTTGTGCTTCTTATTATACAGTGACGTCAAAGACAGCCTTTTCTGCTGTTCATACATTCAGGGGTTATGGTTACACTAAACGACGTAGTTGTAGCCATACTGCCATCCAGATTTATTTTTTCCTTGCGAGCAGTCACAGGGTGTTTGTGCTGTCTGCCAACCGTTAGATGACCCCGCCCAAGTCTGTTAAGGGACCGTTTGACCGTTATAGAACGCGTCTTTTTGATTTTTTGGCACAGTTGGAAACGGTTGATTTTTATCCCTACCATTGTTTCCAAACATTATATAGGAATGTTTTG
>NW_027126288.1:5000-11175 GCF_037325665.1 Littorina saxatilis | reverse complement strand
CACATACACACACACTCTCTCTCTCTCTCTCTCCCTTTCTCTCTCTCTCAGTCTGGAACAAACCCACAAACAATCAAACAAACAACGAAATGCATCATAGTCGTATGTTTCAAAGTTTTATTGTATACCCGTACCGTCATCATTCGGGAATCCATCACATCACATATCACAAAACAATAACTGTAAGTGTGGCACACATTCATAATTTTTATCACAAAATTAACGTTTTCCCATTCATATAGCCTCACAAAGCCACAGGTAACAGAAGAATTACAACAGCAATGCCTTGTGTTCGTTATAGCGGATAACCAGCTGTATAATGGCATGCAATTTAAACCGCATTCTACTAACCACCCACAAGCTGAAAACTGTAAAATGAAATTGTTTCATGTATTGCTGCAAACTTGAAGTTACACTAGTTTGGGCGGCGCTTAGAACTATCCCAACCGGAAGAATAAGGACAACTGGATACTAAGTTTCTTTTTCTGACTGACTTGACTATTTGATTTTTACGTTCTCTTAGGACCCATTGGCCTATCTTGGGACAGGTTCTTTTTCTTCTTCTGAATGTTGTTGTTCGGGGTTTGAAAAGTGAGATTGTTCCAAATAGAAAAAAGACCCATCCTGCAAACCCGTCAAAAAAAAAAAAAAAAAAAAAAAAAAAGGAGAAAAAAAAGGCATACTTAAATTTTAACAATGAAAACTGAGGTGACGAACCATCCCAGATTATGAACAAACATTCGACTCGTGCGCCCTCTTTTATTAAGAAGTAGAGACTTAACCCCCTTCGTGTGTACACGCAATTCACAAGACCAAGTGCGCACGGAAAAGATCCTGTAATCCATGTCAGAGTTCGGTGGGTTATAGAAACACGAAAATATCCAGCATGCCTCCCCCGAAATCGGCGTATGCTGCCTGAATGGCGGGGTAAAAACGGTCATACACGTAACAATCTACTCGTGCTAAAGACAGGGGTGAACGTGGGAGTCTAAGCCCGTGAACAAAGAAAGAAAGAATTAAGAAGTGTGCAACACAGATTCAGTACAAAACTGAGATTGAGAGTATTCCATTTCAGTGGCAAAGGTTGACGAAGCAATACGAATGACGGACGATATAAACTGCTGAGATCAAGATTTGTAACAATGACAACGATGAAAGAACAACATAAAAAAGATCGATAACGAATGGTGACATATACACGACAAATCAACGTTAAGATGATTATGACTCACTGCACATTTTGACCTGATAACTAGGTCACGCCTGCATGTTCCTTATGTGAAAATTAAGTGCAGTTGATAACGTTATAATCTTGCAACCTTTGCTTAGTACAGTGCATGTAGTCTTAAGTTCGTTGACAAAACTGGGATGTCAAACCGGCTCTTACTGGAAAGAGTCGGTTGTTATCTTTTGCTGAATTTGTTGCAACAGTCGTCACGTTTTATGCTTTATCGCGTGAACATTATCATGACTTAAACTCGTGGATGGCGATGACCTCGGTTGGGGGGGGGGGGGGGGGGGGCGGGGGGGAGGGAGAGAGAGAGAGAGAGAGAGAGAGAGAGAGAGAGAGAGAGAGAGAGAGAGAGAGAGAGAGAGAGAGAGAGAGAGAGAGAGAGAGAGAGAGAGACGATGTTACTGGCCACATATTATTGTCTCAGTACATGTCATGCCATGTATAAATTGCTTCTGCGTGACTTTAAATTGATGGAAAAAAAATGTGTTTTTGTTTTTGTATTTGGCTAATCACTCTTCAACCCCCCCCCCCCCCCCCCCAAGCCCACCCTCGTTGATCTTCTAAATTGACCGTGGTAATTAATTAACCATCTCGTGAGAGATTTCTCTCGCTGTTGTAGAACATTTGTCTGTCACTAACATGCAAATGTGAACAACTCTTCTAAGTATGGGGAAATTGGACGGTTTTTGATTGCGAATGGAAACTAAAACCGAGGAATGATTGACAACAATAATACTCACAAAACACATACAAACACTGACACCAGACAAAAAAAGATAACGATAGAAAACTGACAACGATATTTTTGGCATCGGACAGTTGTAACTGTAAAAGTAGACATGTCTTTCTGAAGTATGCTTCTAAAAAAAACAAAAACATTTTAGAAGCTTTAAAAAGAAGATTTCACTTAGCGACGACCACTTAAAAAAAAATTAAAAAAATAAAAATAAAAAACATACAGCAGCCAGTGCAATTCGTGCAGCCGATCGCACGGACGAGTTATTTTGGGGAGAAAATCGGTGACTCATCACTTGCCAAACAGTGGCAGTGAGTGTCTGACAGTGACGGACAGTAAGAAGCTATTGTCTTCACAATGAGTCCATAAGGTCATCTCTTGTAAACGAACCTCGCCTTTCCATCCCCGAAAATAACCCTCACTATACTGGCGTGTGTGTGAAGAAAGAACTTTGGCAACATCTATACGCTGTTAAGACAATGGCTACTCTACTGCGATGACGAAAATACTACGGGGAATTCCGTTTCTTTCTCTCTCACACGCAAATACTGTGACCTTTTGCGGCAATGTCCAGTTGTCATTGAAACAAGGAGAGAACACCCTCTCCTGTCAAACATGCAGGTTACCCAGAGTGACCCGTTCACAGCGAGGTCCCGCTGTCATTCATACACGGAGGATCTTCTACGCACCAGATACCCCTCCCTCCCCCCCCCCCCCGCCCCTCTCTCTCTTGTCAAACTGGACATTTCTTAGTCATCAGTCCGGCTTCCATTCACACATAGGATCTTCTCTCCGACACACCCTCATCCCTCCCCCCCTCCCCCCCCCCCTCACTCTCTCTCTCTCTCTCTCTCTCTCACTCTCTCTCTCTCTCTCTCTCTCTCTCACTCTCTCTCTCTCGTGCCCTTGTTGAAGTGGACATATGCTGGTCAACAGTTCAAACTGTCAAAATGTGTTAATGACGACGAACAGGATACATATGACGTCAAACCAACAGAACCAATGACCACGAAGACGATTTGCGTGAACAGGAATGAACGAGGATGTTGTCCAAATGCGCAAGGATTATTTTCTTCCAACGGCTCGGAGTTATTTGACCACAACATACAGACACTTATGTAAAGCGCGCGGATTTAGCTTCCAGAAGTGAAGCTTTAGTCAAAACACTCACAGAGTTGGTCCAAAGGTGCGCAGGTTAAGTCCTAACGTGCAAAAGTTAAGTTTTGTCCAAGCACCCTAGAATTTAGTCCCAGATGTGTTCTCAAACATGCCAGCTCCCCTGAAGACTAGAAGCCTCAAACAGTGTCCAAACACTCTGAAGATGTTAAGTCTCAAACAGTGTCCAAGCGTCACATTATTTAGTGCACAGATTTGTTCTTCAAACAAGCGTATTCCAGTCCAACTCTGCAAAGACTTGGTCTGATGTTTGAGGCATGCGAGATCCAAATTCTCACTCCACAGGAACTAAGTGCGAAGATTAAAGTCTCACACAGGCCCATCCCAGCCCGGCTGTGTTTACAACTAGACATAAGTCTGAAGAGAGTTTCACAAACAAGAGTTTTCAGATCCAACTCAAAACAGACAAAGTTGGACGATTAGAGTTTCAAACAGGCGCGTTCCGTACCAAATGCCGAGAGTTGGTGGCTGTGATCCGTAGATTAGTCCGGCTCAGAACAAGCGAATTCCACTGGAAAGCGCAGCGGCGTGGCTGTGTTCTTCACACGGATCTACGATGACAAGCTCAAGCAGCACTGGAAAAAGCCACAGTGAAAGGTGCAGCAAGCAGAACTATGGCCATCACGGGTGACCAGTGCTCAAAATGGATTTCAGGAGAAAAATTCATTCCAACGATGTTTTTGAGTAAACGTCTTCAGCCAAGACCACAGACAACCTCCTCTTCTTCCTCTTCCTCTTCAATAGATTCCTGCAGCGTTGGCATAATGGGACTACGGGGGATGACGGGACTGAGGGAGGGGGAGATGGAGCCAGGACACGGGCAGAGAGTTCCTTGGAAAGCCTTCACCCATCCCTCCAGACCGCCAGGGTCTCTGCTGCTGACTTCAAAGTAGATCACCTGCCCCTCTCCTCCTCCCATCTCCACGCGGAATTTGCTGTCGGGGGACTCGGGAACTGAAGAAACGCAAGGTCTGCAGTTGCACGTGCGGAGGTTCAGGTAGGTGGCCGGGGCGCGAAGACTCGCCGTCACCACCGCGTAGTGTCCGTAGCAAGATCGGTACACCTTCACGTGCACAGGGTAGCGCGCGCATCGCTTAGGCTTGCACGTGCTCTTCGCGTTCTCGGTCACGGAGCTGAGGAGGTAGAGGTCACCGGACTTGAGCTCCGTGCCGGGGTCGGCCTCCTGGTCCGGCATCCATTGCTTGGTGGTCGACATGGTTCTCAGGCCTGTCAGCTGCTTCATGGTTCTGTGTGGAGAGTTGGTGGTGGTGAGGGTAGCGGTGGTGATGATGTTCGTTGTGGTGACTTGAGTTTTCTAGTCTTTTAACCTGCAACACAGAATGATAAGCAGGGCTGATTAGAAGCGTGTGCATGTACATGAGGTAAAAAAGCTGATTATATTCCTTATTTCATTGGTATGTGTCTGCCCACTTCAAATATCACCAACTGACTCGGCAAGCTGGTAAAATGTATTGGTGTGTTTATAACTAAACGTTCCAAACAACTATGTTCTTTCTTGTGTTTTGACTGTTTTTAATGACAAACACATGAGAAACACATACACATCCGCACCCACACGCAAAGACAAGACAGACAGACAGACAGACAAACAGACAGACAGACAGACAGACACAACAGAGTGTTTTGAGAAAACATGTAATAACCAGACCCTGAAAGTGAATAGACCCCAAGGTCTTGTTATTCCCAAATCAGAAAATCAGTGCGCACAAACAAGCAACAACAACCACCACTACCACCACCACCATCACTGCGCTGAACACGACTGAGATTCTGCGGCTTCTTGTTATTTTCCTCAAACGACCTTGACTCGGTTCTACTTCAAAAGCAATTACGCACCACAGAACTGAAAAAATGCAACGGCCGGATCCGCACACAAACAAACCAGGCAGTACCGGATAGGCATTAGCCTATAAATATATACATCCGTGTCAAATTCTGTTTGCACCATGTCACGCGATACGAGATCACAAAGTACAATTTTGAAATATAACGGTACCCCCCCCCCCCCCCCCCCGTTTAAGACCCCCCCCCCCAAAAAAAAAAAAAAAAAATTCTAATGAAAAATTCGGTCTTCAAACTGGAGTAAACGTACAGAGGCTATGCACGGAAAGAGTCTTAAAGAGGGGGAAGGGGGTGTTTCTGGAATTGGGGGGGGGGGGGTGTCTTGAAAGGTGGTTCTACTGCATAATGCGGGTTTTTCATTTCAGGCCTGACTCAGCTGTGGCACTTGTATGCTGCACTATAAAGGACTGACCTTATTCGAAGCTATTTTTAAGAATTGTGATCACGCTCGTAAGATTATGTCTCGCTGGCTTTGCTAGTCAGACAGTATCACATGACCAATGTTAACGGTACACATGACCAATGTTAACGGTACACATGACCAATGTTAACGGTACACATGACCAATGTTAACGGTACACGTGACCAATGTTAACTA
Source organism: Littorina saxatilis (assembly GCF_037325665.1). NCBI lineage: Eukaryota > Metazoa > Mollusca > Gastropoda > Littorinimorpha > Littorinidae > Littorina > Littorina saxatilis. The sequence goes on along the minus strand of NW_027126288.1, from coordinate 5,568 downwards.
CACATGACCAATGTTAACGGTACACATGACCAATGTTAACGGTACACGTGCATGCCTTGCACTTGCAAGGAAATTTCGTCTCCCGTTCAGATTCGTCATTGCCAGAAAACCTTCCATCATTTTTTTCTTACTTTTTTTGCTAGCTTGTTTGTTAGTTTGGTTGTTTGTTCGCTTGTTTTTCAAACATTATAGAACTAAAATCCGTAAACGTATTTATGATCAAAACAGCACGCTTGAAAGTTTTTTACTTTTGGGATCCAACTGGTGATAACATCCTTTTCTGGCATTATACAATTCTCAACAAATTTGTGGTTAAACAAAGAAGCTTTTTTTACAAAATCTGACTCAAACAACTTTAATAATCAGTCTTACCATAAGCGATAATTCGTACCGTCTTATCTCGTTCTTGTATTGGTGAGTACAGTATTCCTTTGTTTTTTTTAACTTTGTTCATCTTACCACAGTCACTTCGTTGTTTAGATTTAGTCTTACCACTGTCGGATGGTGCTCAAATCTCACGTGTTCCACCTCAAGTGTTGGCAATATATATACCCACAGTGACGAATTA